>NC_073425.1:147500-155000 GCF_028641065.1 Leucoraja erinaceus
CCACAGTTTCAGAATAAGGAGTAAGCCATTTAGAACGGAGATGAGGAAACACTTTTTCTCTCACAGAGAGTGGTGAGTCTGTGGAATTCTCTGCCTTAGTCTGTGGAATTCTCTGCCTCAGAGGGCGGTGGAGGCCGGTTCTCTGGATACTTTCAAGAGAGAGCTAGATAGGGCTCTTAAAGATAGCGGAGTCAGGGGATATGGGGAGAAGGCAGGAACGGGGTACTGACTGGGGATGATCAGCCATTGAATGGCGGTGCTGGTTGGAAGGGCCGAATGGCCTACTCCTGCACCTATTGTCTATTGTCTGTTGTCTATGGAAACTCATTCCATATATAACCATATAACCATATAACAATTACAGCACGGAAACAGGCCATCTCGGCCCTACAAGTCCGTGCCGAACAAATTTTTTTTTCCCCTTAGTCCCACCTGCCTGCACTCATACCATAACCCTCCATTCCCTTCTCATCCATATGCCTATCCAATTTATTTTTAAATGATACCAATGAACCTGCCTCCACCACTTCCACTGGAAGCTCATTCCACACCCGCTACCACTCCAGGAGTAAAGAAGTTCCCCCTCATGTTACCCCTAAACTTCTGTCCCTTAATTCTGAAGTCATGTCCTCTTGTTTGAATCCTCCCTACTCTCAGTGGGAAAAGCTTGTCCACGTCAACTCTGTCTATCCCTCTCATCATTTTAAAGACCTCTATCAAGTCCCCCCTTAACCTTCTGTGCTCCAAAGAATAAAGACCTAACTTATTCAACCTACAATTCTACGATCATGATTTAAAATAAATCTGTCAAAGATCCTCTCGCAAATGCCTTTGGTTAGGAACTGCTTCAGATGTTCCATTCTATCCACTTAAGAACCTCAGCCTCGATTAATGTCATCTGTAAGCTCTCCAAAGACAGGCCATCATTGCCGATGCATGATATTTAGATGTTGAACTGATGCTGAACGGGGCCAGACCAAAATGTAATAACAGCTCGTAAGGATTTTGGTCAATATGAGTCAACACTATAAAACACAGAGTCACCATGTAGCGATGATGCAGAGAGGCAAATGTAATTAGCTATATATCCCACTAATTCCATGAGTTCACCAGGATGTTGCCAGAACTAGAGGGTGTGAGCTACAGGGAGAGGTTGAGTAGGCTGTGTCTCTATTACATGGAGCGCAGGAGGATGAGGGGTGATCTTATAGAGGTGTACAAAACCATGAGAGGAATAGATCGGGTAGATGCACAAGTCTTTTGGGTCTTTTACCCAGAGTAGAGGAATCGAGGACCAGCGGACATAGGTTCAAGGTGAAGGGGAAAAGATTTACTAGGAATCCTGTTTCAACACTGTATCACCCTATGACTCTAAGTCGGCAAATGGCGCTAGCTTTGATGGGACATGGTGGTTGGCCTCCCATTCTGAATCCGACCTTTCTGTCCTGGGCCTCCTCCGCGGCCAGAGTGAGTTCCACCGCAAATTGGAGGAGCAGCGCCTCATATTTCGCTTGGGTAGTTTACACCCCCAGCGGTATGAACATTGACTTCTCCAATTTCAGGTAGTCCCTGCTTTCTCCCTCCTTCCCCTCCCCCTTCCCAGCTCCCCCACAGCCCACTGTCTTGAAGAAGCGTCTCGGCCCGAAACGTCACCTATTCCTTCGCTCCATAGATGCTGCCTCACCCGCTGAGTTTCTCCAGCACTTTCGTCGATGCCAAAGACAGGCACAAAATGCTGGAGTAACTCAGCGGGGCAGGCAGCATCTCTGGAGAGAAGGAATGGGTGACGTTTCCGATCGAGACCCTTTTCGGGCTGAGTGTCAGGGAAGCGAGACTCCTGACGGGCGCCCGAAAAAGGGACCACATCACCCCGATCCTGGCCTCTATCCACTGGCTCCCTGTGCGGTTCCGTATAAACTTCAAGATTCTCCTCCATGTCTACAAAGCCCTCAATGGGCTTGCCCCCACCTATATTAAAAGTCTTCTCACCCACCACTCCACCTCCAGGTCCCTCAGATCGGCTGACTTGGGGTTACTGAATATCCCGCGGTCTAGGCATAAGCTCAGGGGCGACCGCACCTTTGCGGTTGCAGCTCCTAGACTGTAGAACAGCATCCCCCTTCCCATCAGAACTGCCCCCTCCATCGACTCCTTTAAGTCGAGACTTAAAGCTCATCTTTACTCTCAAGCCTTTCTTGACGTCCTCTGAGCGAGGGCTATATGTATATATTTATGTATGTACTTAATCTATGAACCAATGTTGTATAACGTTAGTACCTCCACCAATGTAAAGCACTTTGGCCAACGAGAGTTGTTTTTTAAATGTGCTATAGAAATAAAAGTGACTTGACTTGACTTGATTGTCACAGTGATAGCAGCTCGCCAAAATGGCGGCGACTGGGCCCCCCCTCCTCGCTACGACAATGTCTACGATAACCTACCACCTAGTCGACGTCAAGCTGTCGACAACCGGCGACCCATTGGGATGTCCACCTACGACCACACCTACGACCACCAGCGACAAGTGACGACCCTGTCGGCAACAACTGAAGACAATTCAGTCGCCGCTACCTGTCGCCGGTTGACGTAGGTAGTCGCCGATGGAATTCATCGGAGTCAGCACCCGGCAACAACCAACGTCACCTGGCGACAACCTGCTACAGCACCAACGTCAGGTGAAGACAAGCTACGTCAAGCACACAGTCGCCGAAACGTTTTGAACATTTCAAAATCCAGCGGCGACCAGAAAAACGTCACGACTATTTCGGCAACTTGAGGAGACGACTCACGCCCGTACAGGTGGCACCCCGGCAACCATGTGACAACAGCCTAGTCGCTGAAAAAAAAACGCCTAGGTGGGACGGGGGCGAAAGAGTTGGTTCTTGGCATCAGGTACAGCATGGACATTGTGGACCGAAGGGCCTGTTCTTGGGCTGTGCTCTTCCATGCTTGATGTTCTATGGTAAAAAAAAAATCCTAATAGGACATTGGAGACACTTCATTAAAGTACTTTCCAGGGAGGTTATATGTTTGGCTGTCTTACGAGAAAAAGTTTTTCCTGTGTGTGTGTGTGTGCATTGCATAAAATGAAGCAGAGAAAGGGTTATTTGCGTTGGGTGGAGTGCCGGGTAGGTTTACTGATGACTCCACGATTTATGAGTCTCTTAACCAAGAGTAATGTCTTGTGCAAGATTGCATGGGTCTGGGAGAAGGGTGTGTACAATGGACTATTTGCATGTTGGCATGTTTGGTTCGTGACTTTGCTTCGAGCCACACAGGTCTGGAATGCTTCGCTGCTAACAGATGGTGAATGTCTGAATAATTAATTGTGTCCAACCCTTGCTGCAGCGAGCGGAATACTCCTGGTAGACCTTGTCCAAGCTTTTCCCCTGTATCCTGCGGTGAGGTTAAAACTGCGCGGGTGTGGACTGCGCGGGCACATTTGGTCGCAACCAGAGATGAGTAAACCAGGCAAAATGCGCTACTTCATCTGCCATTCATCCCATGCCCCCTGGTCCTCGATTCCCCGACTCTGGGAAAGAGACACCGAATGTTCCCCTCAAGATTTTATACACCTCGATCAGAACACGGAAACATATACGATTGTTAAGGGCTTGGACACGCTAGAGGCAGGAAACATGTTCCCGATGTTGGGGGAGTCCAGAAACAGGGGCCACACAGTTTAAGAATAAGGGTAAGCCATTTTGAACGGAGACGAGGAAACACTTTTTCTCACAGAGAGTTGTGAGTCTGTGGAATTCTCTGCCTCAGTTTGATGGAGTGGAGGCCGGTTCTCTGGATGCTTTCAAGAGGGAGCGTGATAGGGGTCTTAAAAATAGCAGAGTCAGGGGATATGGGGAGGAGGCAGGAAGGGGGTACTGATTGGGGATGATCAGCCATTGAATGGCGGTGCTGGCTCGAAGGGCCTACTGCACCTATTGTTTATTGTCTAAATAGGTGCAGGAGTAAGCCTGCTTGATTCTGTTAGCCCCAAGAGCCAAATCTAATTCTCTCTTGAAAAAAAATCCAGTGAATTGGCCTCCTCTGCCATCCTGGGCTAAGAATTTGACAGATTCACAACTCTCTGGGTGAAAACGTTTTTCCTCATCTCAGTGCTAAATGACCTACCCTTTATTCTTAAAACGTGACCCCTGGTTCTGGACTCCCCCAACATCATGTCAAGAGAGTTTATTGTCCCCGACAGGACAATGAAATTCTTGCTTGCTGCAGCACAATAGAATATTGTAGGCTTAAATACAGAACAGATTAGTTCAACATACACATAAATAAACAGATAAAGTGCAATAGGCTGTTACAGTTCAGAGTCTGTGGGGTGGGGTGGGGTCAGATGGCTGTGGGGAAGTAGCTGTTCCTGAACCTGGATGTAACATATTTCAGGCTCCTGTACCTTCTCCGATGGCAGCGGAGAGATGAGTGTGTGGCCAGGATGATGTGGGTCCTTGATGATGTTGGCAGCCCTTTTTGAGGCAGCGACTGCGATAGATCCCCTCGATGGTGGGGAGGTCAGAGCCGATGATGGACTGGGCAGTGGTTACAACTTTCTGCAGCCTTTTCCGCTCCTGTTCGCTCGAGTTGCCGAACCAGGCCACGATGCAACCGGTCAGCTTGCTCTCTACTGTGCACCTGGAGAGGTTCGAGAGAGTCCCCCTTGACATACCGACTCTCCGTAGTCTGGGGAACATTTTTCCTGCGCTCCAAGGAATAAAGTCGCAGCCTGCTTGACCTCTCCCAATAGCGCAGAGGCTCCAATCCTGGCAACATTCTCGTACATCTTCTCCGCGCCCTTTCCAGTTTGACAACATCTTTCCTATAACTTGGTGGCCAGAACCGAACACAATACTCTAAAGTCTCTGCCTCAGAGGGCGGTGGAGGCCGGTTCTCTGGATGCTTTCAAGAGAGAGTGTGATAGGGGTCTTAAAAATATATCAACGTCTTATACAACTGCAACATGACCTCCCAACGTCTATACTCAATACTCTGACAGATGAGCCAAAAGCCTTTTTGACCACCTGATCTACCTGCGACTCGACCTTCAAGGAACTATTTACCTGCACTCCTAGATTCCTCCACTCTATAACACTCCTCACAGACCATACCATGTTGCAAGGACTCAAACAGGCCCTTAGCCCCACCAAGTCCACACCGACCAGCATTCACTAGCACTATCCTACACACGAGGGACACTTTACACTTTTTTCCAAAAGCCAATGAACCTACAAACCTGCGCAGCTTTGGAGTGTGGGAGGAAACCGGAGCACCCGGAGAAAACCCACGCAGGTCACGGGGAGAACGTACAAACGGGTTACAGGCAGCGCCCGTGGTCGGGATCGAACCCGGGTCCCTGGCGCAGTGAGGCAGCGACTCTACCGCTGCGCCACCGTGCCGCTCACTGCGCTGAACAAACAACTGCGGGTCATCAAATTCTCGGCAAATCCAGTTTAGAAACAAGGAACTGCAAGCGGTAGTTTATGTAAAAGACACACAAAGTGCTGGAGTGACTCAACAGGTCGGGCAGCATCTCAGGAGGACACGGGCAGGCGACTTTTCAGTCTTTGGGGCCCTTCTTCAGGCTGGCTGCAGGTGGGGTGAAGGAACGTGGGAAGAGAGGTGGTGGGGTGGGTGATAGGTGGGCACAGGGGAGAAGGGTCTGGGATGGGCAGATGGCTGGACAAAGACCGAGGAAGTGAGACAAAAGGATTGCAAATTGTGAAGCTGGAGGAAGGAATGGAGGTCATAAGGTCATAGGGACCTAGGGAATGGGAGGCCAATCGGCCCATCAAGTCTACTTCACCATTCAATCATGGCTGATCTATCTCTGCATCCTAACCCCCTTCTCCCCATAACCTCTGACACCTGTACTAACTATGGTGGAGGGGAGGGGGAGGGGGAGGGGGGAGGGGGAGGGGGAGGGGGGAAATCGGTGCGAGTCTCGCACGTTGAAACAAGGAACTGCGGATTTCTGGTTTTTACCAACACAATGGAGTAACTCAGCAGGTCAGGCAGCATCTCTGGAGAAAAAGGATAGGTGACGTTTTGGGTCGGGACCCTTCTTCAGACTAGTCCAGGTGGGCACATCTGAGAAGGGGGGAGGGGGGGGGGAAATAGGTGGGGGGGTATATGATGGATGAAGGGAAGTTATGTAAAATTGGAGAATTCATACCGCTAGGGTTGTAAGCTGCCCATAAGGGAAATATGAGGTGCTGTTCCTCCAGCTTGCTTATGGCCTCAGTTTGGCAACGGAGAAGGCCCATGACAGGAAAGTCCCCATCATTATTTTGGATCTCCACGTAATTCTCTTTTGGAAATTAAATGAGATTGGAAAGTAAAAGTTATTTGGCCCAAACGAGTTATTCGACTGAACGATACAATAACTTTTTATAAGACAAAAGAAATCCGGAGGAGTTCACGTCTGGTTGAAAAAAACAACTAAAGGGGTGGCGAGGTGAAGAGTTTAGTTTAGTTTAGAGATACAGCGTGGCAACAGGCCCTTCGGCCCACCGTGTCCGCACCCAACAGCGATCCCCGCACACTAACACGATCCCACGCACACGGGACAATTTGCTTTTATACCAATGAACCGACAGACATGTACGCCTTTGGAGTGTGGGAGGAAACCGAAGATTTTGGAGAAAACCCACGCAGGTCATCGAGTCATAGAATCATAGAGTGAAGGTAGACAAAAGTGCCGGAGAAACTCAGCGGGCGAGACACCATCTATGGAGCGAAGGAAATAGGCAACGTTTCTGGCCGAAACCCTTCTTCAGACCCGAAAGATTCGGGCCGAAACGTTGCCTATTTCCTTCACTCCATAGATGCTGTCGCACCCGCTGAGTTTCTCCAGCACTTTTGTCGACCTTCAATTTTCCAGCATTCAATGTGATCATGGCTGATCATCCCCAATCAGTACCCCGTTCCTGCCTTCTCCCCATATCCCCTGACTCCGCTATCTTTAAGAGCCCTATCTAGCTCTCTCTTGAAAGTATCCAGAGAACCGGCCTCCACCGCCCTCTGAGGCAGAGAATTCCACAGACTCACAACTCACTGTGAGAAAAAGTGTATCCTCGTCTCCGTTCTAAATGGCTTAACCCTTATTCTTAATTCTTAAGAGTTCTAGCCATGCTGAATAGTCTGATTATTTGAGCAAGATGGCGGCCAAGCCCAGGCGACTATCTGCGCGCCGGCCACAGAAGCAGGTCTACAATCATACATTACAATCACCACACACTCGTGAATCTCTACTCCCTGCACTGTACTGTAAATATACTACAATACACTGTAAATACACTGTGCCTGGCTCAATTGTAACCACGTGTTGTCTTTCCGCGGACTGGATCGCACGCAACAAAAGCTTTCCGCTCTTCCTCGGTACACGTGACAATAAACTAGACTGAAATTAAATGGCCAGGTTGTGTGGGAAGGAACAGCAGATGCTCATTTAAACTGAAGAAAGATGCAAAATGCTGGAGTAACTCAGCGGGA
>NC_073425.1:160000-186775 GCF_028641065.1 Leucoraja erinaceus
GTGTGAGGCAGATTTATTTGCACAGAGAGTAGTGGAGGTGGAAGCAGATACGATAGTGGTGTTTAAGAGCCTTTTGGACAGGCACATGGATATGCAGGGAATGGAGGGGTATGGATCAGGTGCAGTTTCGACTTTTGAGATCCAGCGTGGAAACAAGCCCTTCAGCCCACCGAGACCGCAGCGATCACCCCGCACACTAGCGCCATCCTACACACTTGGGGCATTTTACAATTTACAGAAGCCAATTAGACAATAGGTGCAGGAGTAGGCCATTCGGCCCTTCGAGCCAGCACTGCCATTCAATGTGATCATGGCGGATCATCCACAATCAGTACCCCGTTCCCCCATATCCCCTGACTCCACTATCTTTAAGAGCCCTATCTAGCTCTCTCTTGAAAGCATCCAGAGAACCGGCCTCCACCGCCCTCTGAGGCAGAGAATTCCACAGACTCACAACTCTCCGTGTGAAAAAGTGTTTCCTCATCTCCGTTCTAAATGGCTTACCCCTTATTCTTAAACTGTGGCCCCCGGTTCTGGACTCCCCCAACATCGGGAACATGTTTCTTGCCTCTAGCGTGTCCAAACCCTTAACAATCTTATATGTTTCCAATGAGATCCTCCTTCTAAACTCCAGAGTGTACAAGCCCAGCTGCTCCATTCTCTCAGCATATGACAGTCCCGCCATCCCAGGAATTAACCTGGTGAACCTACGCTGCACTCCCTCGATAGCAATTAAGTGACAAAGCTGCACATCTTTGGAGTGTGGGAGGAAACCGGAGCATAAACTCCGTACATACAAGCACCCGTGGTCAGGATCGAACCTGGGACCCAGCAACTCTACCGCTGCGCCACCGTGCCGGGCCGAGATTAAGTTAACTTGGTGTCCTGTTCAGCATGGACAGTGTGGACTGGGGAGGCCTGCTCCTGTTCTGTACTGTTTGTGTGCAGTCGCTGTAAATTTAGTATCCTGTTTAAATCTAATCCTTGCAAACCACCACTGACCTCTCGACCCAAGTTGGCCATTCTTGCCACATCAGAGGGGGGTTGCCAATTGGTTTCACACCTGCCGCCAGCTTTGGCAGCGAGGGCCTCTATTAACTGGAAACTAAGTGCAATGTGACCCAAAGCCGGGAGGCGGACGGACGCAAGATGCAAAGGGGAGATTAACGAGGATGATGCAGGAACAATGTTCCCAATGTTGGGCGAGTCCAGAACCAGGGGCCACACAGTCTTAGAATAAAGGGGAGGCCATTTAAGACTGAGGTGAGAAAAAACCTTTTCACCCAGAGAGTTGTGAATTTGTGGAATTCCCTGCCACAGAGGGCAGTGGAGGCCAAATCACTGGATGGATTTAAGAGAGAGTTAGATAGAGCTCTAGCAGCTAGTGGAGTCAATGGAGATGGGAAGAAGGCAGGCACGGGTTATTGATTTGGGGACAATCAGCCATGATCACATTGAATGGCGGTGCTGGCTCGAAGGGCCGAATGGCCTCCTCCTGCACCTACTTTCTATGTTTCTATGTTTCTATGACTCGAGGGCCTGTGCTATAGGGAGAGGTTGAGCTGGCTCGGACTCTATTCCTTGGAGAGCAGGAGGATGAGGTGTACAAAATTATGGGGGGGGGGGCTAGATAACTTGAACGCACATTGTTACACAGGATCTTTTACCCAGGCTGGGGAAATCTAGAATCAAGAACAACAATGCGGGGTGGATGTTCCCACTCGTGGGAGAGTCTAAGACGAGAGGGCACAGCCTCAGAATTAAAGGACGTTCCTTTAGGAAGGAGATGAGGAGGAATTTCATTAGTCAGTGGAAATTGTGAATCTGTGGAATTCTTTGCCACAGAAGGCTGTGTGGAGGCCAAGTCAGTGGATATTTTTAAGGCAGAGATAGATAGATTCTTGATCAGTGCGAGTGTCAGAGGTTATGGGGAGAAGGCAGGAGAATGGGGTTTGGAGGGAGAGATAGAGCAGCCATGATTGAATGGCAGGGTAGAGACGATGCCCTAATTAGACCAAATGGCCTAATTCGTCTCCTGTCACTTATGAAGTTACCAACTTATGAATGATAGGTTTAAGGTGAGAGGGAAAAAGTTTTAAAATGAATCCGAAGGGCAACATTTTCACACAGAGGGTGGTGGGTGCATGGAATGAGCTGCCAGAGGAGATAGTTGAGGCTGGGACAATAATCATTTAAAAGACAGGTGGGACTTGTGAGGATGGGGCATCTTGGTTGGGATGGGCAAGTTGGGCTGAAGGGCCTGTTTCCGTGCTGTATTACTCCATGCCACTGCAAGAACTAGTGCCCAGAGATGTAACATTGTAAACCTGGCATGAGGGAGTGTCGGGCGTGACGGTCTACGACTGGGAGTTGCCTCACAGCGCCAGAGACACAGGTTCGATCCTGACCTCAGGTGCTGTCTGTGTGGAGTTTGCACGTTCTCCCCGTGACCGCCCGGCTGTTTCCAGGTGCTCCAGTCTCTTCCCACATCCCAAAGACATGCGGGTTTGCAAGTCTGAAGAAGGGTTTCGGTCAGAAACGTTGCCTATTTCCTTCGCTCCATAGATGCTGCCTCTCCCGCTGAGTTTCTCCAGCACTTTCGTCTACCTTCGATTTTTCCAGCATCTGCAGTTCCTTCATTAACGGTTTGCAAGTTTGGTTTAGTTTAGTGCAGAGATACAGCGTGGAAACAGGCCCTTCGACCTACTGAGTCCACAGCGGCCTGCGATCCCTGCCTGCTAATACTATCCTACACTCAGTTATTTTGACATGTCTACCAAGCCAATTAACCTACACACCTGTAAGTCATTGGAGTGTGAAGTCTTTGGAAACTGAATATCTCAGAGAAAACCCACGCAGGTCACGGGGTGAACGTACAAACTCCATACAGACAGCACCCGTAGCCAGGATCGAACCGGGGGTGTCTGGTGCTATAAGGGAGCAACTCGACCACTGCGCCACCGTGCCGCCCTGTGTAAATTGCCCCTAGCGTGCAGGGAGTGGATAATGCCCCTGTCCCACTTAGGAAACCTGACCGGAAACCTCTGGAGACTCTGTGCCCCACCCAAGGTTTCCGTGCGGTTCCCGGAGGTTTTTGTCAGTCTCCCTACCTGCTTCCACTACCTGCAACCTCCGGCAACCACCTGCAACCTCCGGGAACCGCACGGAAACCTTGGGTGGGGCACAAAGTCTCCAGAGGTTTCCGTTCAGGTTTCCTAAGTGGGACAGGGGCATACAGCGTAGATCTAGTGTGAACGGGCCAGCATGGACTGGAT
This sequence comes from Leucoraja erinaceus, assembly GCF_028641065.1. Classification (NCBI taxonomy): domain Eukaryota; kingdom Metazoa; phylum Chordata; class Chondrichthyes; order Rajiformes; family Rajidae; genus Leucoraja; species Leucoraja erinaceus. Next base: position 163,276 of record NC_073425.1, read on the forward strand.
GGGCCCAAGGGCCTGGCTCCACACCGCCTCATTAAACTAAACTGAAGTAAGGCATGTTACAAATGTGTTTTTGTGTGTGTGTGAATTCCCAATGTACACAAAGCTCTGCATCAGCAGTGAGGAAACTAAAACGTTCTTGATTCTCCTCTCAGGTCTGAGGTCTGAGTTCACGTCCAAGGCAAACACAGAGAGGAAACAAAGAAACACATGGACTGCAAGAACCCAACGCTGGTTTATCCCAAAGGTTAAAAACCTGTCTGTGTCAAAACCACTTCATTATTCAACTCAGATCCGTGCCGAGAATTGTCTCGTTTAGTTTAGTATAGAGAAACATGCCCTTCCACCCACCGAGTCTGCGCCGACCAACCATCCCCGCGCACTAACGCTGTCCGACACGCACACGAGACCATTTACATTGACACCAAGCCAATTCACTGCTGTGGAGTGTGGGAGGAAACTGAAGATCTCGGTGGAAACCCACACGGGTCGCGGGGAGGACGTGCGAGCTCCGTACAGGCAGTCGGGATGGAACCCGTGTCTCCGGCGCTGCAAGCGCCGTGAGTCAGCAACTCTTCCGCTGCGCCACCGTGCCGCGTGGACTTTTCTTTCACGGAGAGCTGGGAAAAAACATTGTTTTCTTTCACCCAGAACAGTAGCGCACAGTAACAGCCCTTCAGCCCATCATGTCGATGGTACCAAGTTAATCTTGTAGGTTTAGGCTTATCACTGTTCGGTGTACCGAGGTACAGTGAAACGCTTGGGTTTGCACAGTCTACTGGGAGATCAGGTACTCCTTACAGTATATTATATAGAAACATAGACAATAGGTGCAGGAGTAGGCCATTCGGCCCTTCGAGCCTGCACCGCCATTCAATATGATCATGGCTGATCATCCAACTCGGTATCTTGTACCTGCCTTCTCTCCATACCCTCTGATCCCTTTAGCCACAAGGGCCACCTCTAACTCCCTCTGAAATATAGCCAATGAACTGTGGCCTCAACTACCCTCTGTGGCAGAGAATTCCACAGATTTACCACTCTCTGTGTGAAATCGTCCAATCAAGTAAAACTCATGTACAATATGTAGGACGATAGACAATAGACAATAGGTGCAGGAGTAGGCCATTCGGCCCTTCGAGCCAGCACCGCCATTTAATGTGATCATGGCTGATCATCCCCAATCAGTACCCCGTACCTGCCTTCTCCCCATAAGGGGGAAAGGTACAGAGTGTCTGAAGAAGACTCTCGACCCAAAACGTCGCCCATTCCTTCTATCCAGAGACGCTGCCGGTTCCACAAGGTCATAAGTGATAGGAGCAGAATTAGGCCACTCGACCCATCAAGTCTACTCCGCCATTCAATCATGGCTGATCTATCTCTCCCTCCGAACCCCATTCTCCTGCCTTCTCCCCATAAATACCTGACACCTGTACTAATCAAGAATCTATCAATCTCTGCCTTAAATATATCCATTGACTTGACCTCCACAGCCCTCTGTGGCAATGAATTCCACAGATTCACCACCCTCTGACTAAATAAATTTCTCCTCATCTCCTTCCCAAATGAACGTCCTTTAATTCTGAGGCTGTGACTTCTGGTCCTAGACTCTCCCACTAGTGGAAACTTCCTCTCCACATTCACTCTATCCAAGTCTTTCACTAAGTGGCTGAGTTACTCCAGCATTTTGTGTCTACGTACAGTGTATGTATGGCCTGTTCTTGGATTCCACTGCCTGCATCTGATGCATATCCATCCATTCCCAGTACGTCCACATGCCCATCCAAAAGCTTCATAAATCCCGCTATCATACAAGTTCATAAACCACAGAAGGATCCCCTTTAGAAGGATGAGAGGGCATCTCATTGAAACCTATAAGATTATTAAGGGCTTGGACTCGCTAGAGGCAGGAAACATGTTCTCGATGTTGGGGGGGTCCAGAACCAGGGGCCACAGTTTAAGAATAAGGGGTAAGCCATTTAGAGCGGAGATGAAGAAACACTTTTTCACACAGAGAGTGGTGAGTCTGTGGAATTCTCTGTCTCAGAGGGCGGTGGAGGCCGGTTCTCTGGATGCTTTCAAGAGAGAGATAGATAGGGCTCTTGAAGATAGTGGAGTCAGGGGATATGGGGAGAAGGCAGGAACGGGGTACTGATTGGGGATGATCAGCCATGACCACATTGAATGGTGCTGGCTGGAAGGGTCGAATGGCCTACTCCTGCACCTATTGTCTATTGTCTATAAACTCATGACATCTAAAACCCCTGTCCCACTTTCCTGAGTTACTCACGAATTCTCCTGAGTTTTCCCCTTGATTCAAACTCGGAGATGCCTGCCGTAGATACTCAACATGCTGAAACAACGTCCCGACTTACCTGATGCCCCGAGTGCCCACGGCTGGCATTACGAACCGCTACAAAACATATACGGACATTCTCCGAGTTTGAGTCAAAGGGGAAAACTCGGGAGAACTCGTGAGCAACTCGGGAAAGCGGGTCAGGGGCTTAAATCAAAAACTGGATTCCCACCAACCAGAAACCATGAGCACTGGAAAGACAGCCATGTGGCGGAGAAGACTCTTTCAACTGACCCAACATTATAGTGTGCAGGAAGGAACTGCGGATGCTGGTTTTTAAATCGAAGATAGACACAAAATGCTGGAGGAACTCTGCGGGACAGGCAGCGTCTCTGGAGAGAAGAAATGGGCGATGAAGCATCTCGACTTGAAACGTCACCCATAGGTGTGTGGGGAGGGATGAGAGGCAGGTATATCACCACTTTTTTCTCTCTTTTTCTTTTTGTCCCTTTCTTTTTTTCTACTCCTCTCTTCTTTCTTTCTTTTATTCACTCTTTGGCTACACAACTTTGGTAGTCTAGGGGTTCTATCTTTGCACATCTCACTCTTTCTCTAATCCAAAGTCTGAAGAAGGGTTTCGGCCCGAAACGTTGCCTATTTCCTTCGCTCCATAGATGCTGCTGCACCCGCTGAGTTTCTCCAGCTTTTTTGTGTAACCTTCGATTCTCCAGCATCTGCAGTTCCCTCTTAATCACTCTTTCTCTCTCTTTGCTTTATCTCCTTTCTTTTCTTCTAATTCAAAGCCAAAAACTTAAAATTGAAGCTGTATAATAGCTGTGTAATTTTTAGATGCCGTTGGTTCTATTTTTGTACATTTGCTTCTAATAAAAAATATATTTTTTTTAAATTAAAAATTTAAAAAACGTCACCCATTCCTCCTCTCCAGAGGTGCTGTCTGTCCCCCGCTGGGTCACTCCGGCATTTTGTGTCTGTATCCGACTTTCTAACGGCCTGACTTGTCCCACCATGCGAGCTAAGGATCCTGGTATGTATTACCATTTATCAGTACATAATATTAAAAAAAAAAGCAATTACATGTCTCGAGTTTTATTGGAGTCATATGTGCTCTTTAAAATGTAAAGGAATTAATAAAAGACATGACTTTAAAAAATGTAAACATCACTAAGATATATTTCTGGAATAACTGAAAGGCACAGATCAGAACCAGTCTTCTTGAAAAGGAGCCAACAAGAAGCCTCAGAACTGCTGCCAGTGGAAAACAGCGAGTATAGCGGAGATTAAAGAATGTTCCCATGCAGCAGAAATGGCCAACCATCCCGTGTAGACTGCGCCAACACTGAGCAGGTGTATTACGTGCCGGCTTCATCCCCCCGTCTACCCAAACCTGCTGCCATTGTTCATTAATTCACACGTTCGCAAGCTCATCGCAGCAGAATTAGGCCGTTCGGCCCATCAAGTCTACTCCCGCCATTCAATCATGGCTGATCAATCTCTCCCTCCTCTCAACCCCATTCTGGGGTGTGAAGATTGCATCCTTCATGTGGCCCGCCTTGTTTCGACGAATGCAATCAACCCGGCCTACACAATCAAATAAGATCAAATGGAACAAGTTGTCCTACAAATTCAGGCTGTGCACACCACACGCATGGAGAAGGACCCCATTCTCCTGCCTTCTCCCCATAACCCCTGACACCTGCACTAATCAAGAATATATCTATCTCCGCCTTAGAAATATCCACTGACTTGGCCTCCACAGCCTTCTGTGGCAAAAAATTCCACGGATTCACCACCCCAACAAGTTGTTCTTAATGATGATCTGAAATACTCCAGAAGAACTGAGCTGAAGGGCCTGTTTCCATGCTGTAACTGTAGATTGGTTATTTCCTACCAACCAATTGTAGTGCTTGTTAGCAGTTGCTCTGCCTAATATGCGATCTATATTACGAAGATCTTGCTTACGTAATTTGGTCTGAGTTGCTGCTGGTTACTGTAACGTCCTGCAGACCGATGCTGCAATTGGACTTTAATAAATATGTGTTGTATCTTGACGTGTGTACGACTCGACTCATAACATGGTGTCAGAAGTGGGATACAAACCCACGCCTCCAATTGGAGACCAGAAGTGAAGGGCCTGTCCCACTTACGTGTCCTTGGCACGCAAATTACGCGACCTAGTCGTCACGTTGAGGCGCGACGGTCCCGCGAAGGTCACGCTCGATTTCATGCGTCCGCACAGCCGTCTGGAGCGCGTGACGTCATTTGAAGATGGACACAAAGCTGGAGTAACTCAGCGGGACCGGCAGCATCTCTGGAGAGAAGCAATGGGTGATGTTTCCGGTCGAGACTCTTCTTCAGTCTGAAAAGAAGGGTCTTGACCCGAAACGTTACCCGTTGCTTCTCTCCAGAGATGCTGCCGGTCTCGCTGAGTTACTCCAGCATTTTGTGTCCATCTTCAATTTTCTTGGCCCCGCTCTGGGAGTCGGAGTGGGGGCGGATCCGGACCGCAATGGCCGTGAGTCCCAGGCCGAGTTCGGCGATCATTTGCCGGCTTCTGCTGCTGTTGGAGTTGAGACGTTGCGTCTTGGGCCTGTCCCACTTTGGCCGTCAGTTCCGCGACAGGCCATTGGCGCGCAAAGATTTCGTTCGCTACAAAAATTTCAGAGCCCTGCGCGATATCGCGCACAATTACATACCCCTCTGCGCTTCTCAGTGGGACCGCCCCGCGCGGCTACACGATGCCCGTGCGCCTCAACGCGACCACGATATCGCGTAATTTGCGTGCCAAGGACACGTAAGTGGGACAGGCCCTTGAGTCCTACCTTCTCCGTTCACGTTTATCGGGTTTTGTTTTATGAGCCTGTTATCTCTATCATGGCAAACTGGTCTCGCTGTCCTAGTCCTCTGATCTGTGACTCTGACATTGCTGAACGCTGATATCTCAGCAATCCGAGTTTGGCTTGATTTATGAAAGTCCACTTCCCGCATTGGTCTGCAGGACATGACAGTAAATATGTGTGTGTACCACTCAACTTATTACAGTAACTTCCACTCAGTCAATTCACATTCTCTCCTGCCCTTGGTCATATGGTTATAAGGGGTGGGAGTTGAATTAGACCATTCGGCCCATCAAGTCTACTCTGCCATTCAATCATGGCTGATCTATCTCTCCCTCCTAACCCCATTCTCCTGCCTTCTCCCCATAACCCCTGACACCTGTACTAATCAAGCATCTATCTATCTCTGCCTTAATATTCCCCAATGACTTCAGTTTAGTTTGCTTCAGTTTAGAGATACAGCACGGAAACAGGCCCTTCGGCCCAGCGACTCCACGCCGACCAGTGTTCCACTTACAACGTACTCTAATGCTATCCCACACACCTGGGACAATTTACAATCTTTACCAAAGTTAATGAACCTACAAAACCTGCACGCCTCTGGAGTGTGGGAGGAAATCAGGGCACCCAGGGGAAAGCCCACGTGGTCCAAGGGACAACCTACAAACTCTGTATGGACAGCACCCGTAGTCGGGATCAAACCCGGGTCTCTGGTGCTGTCAGGTAGCAACCTATCGCTGCGCCACCATGCCACCTGTAGAATCAAAGAGTCATACCGCACTTAAAGAGGCCCTTCAGCCCAAATCGTCATGCCAAACAGGATGCCCCATCTAAACTAGTCCCATTTATAACCATATAACCATATAACAATTACAGCACGGAAACAGGCCATCTCGACCCTTCTAGTCCGTGCCGAACACGTATTCTCCCCTAGTCCCATACACCTGCGCTCAGACCATAACCCTCCATACCTTTCCCGTCCATATAACTATCCAATTTATTTTTAAATGATAAAAACGAACCTGCCTCCACCACCTTCACTGGAAGCTCATTCCACACAGCCACCACTCTCTGAGTAAAGAAGTTCCCCCTCAAGTTACCCCTAAACTTCTGTCCCTTAATTCTCAAGTCATGTCCCCTTGTTTGAATCTTCTCTACTCTCAGTGGGAAAAGCTTATCCACGTCAACTCTGTCTAGCCCTCTCATCATTTTAAAGACCTCTATCAAGTCCCCCCTTAACCTTCTGCGCTCCAAAGAATAAATCCCTAACTTGTTCAACCTTTCTCTGTAACTTAGTTGCTGAAACCCAGGCAACATTCTAGTAAATCTCCTCTGTACTCTCTCTATTTTGTTGACATCCTTCCTATAATTAGGCGACCAAAATTGTACACCATACTCTAAAATTGGCCTCACCAATGCCTTGTACAATTTTAACATTACATCCCAACTTCTATACTCAATGCTCTGATTTATAAAGGCCAGCACACCAAAAGCTTTCTTTACCACCCTATCTACAGGAGATTCCACTTTCAGGGAACTGTGCACAGTTATTCCCAGATCCCTCTGTTCACCTGCATTCTTCAATTCCCTACCATTTACCATGTACGTCCTATTTTGATTTGTCCTGCCAAGATGTAGCACCTCACACTTATCAGCATTAAACTCCATCTGCCATCTTTCAGCCCACTCTTCCAACTGGCATAAATCACTCTGTAGACTTTGGAAATCTACTTCATTATCCACAACCCCACCCATCTTAGTATCATCTGCATACTTACTAATCCAATTTACCACACCATCATCCAGATCATTGATGTACATGACAAACAACAGTAGACCCAACACAGATCCCTGTGGCACCCCACTAGTCACTGGCCTCCAACCTGACAAACAACCATCCACCATTACTCTCTGGCATCTCCCATTCAGCCACTGTTGAATCCATCTTGCTACTCCACCATTAATACCCAACCATTGAACCTTCTTAACCAACCTTCCGTGAGGAACCTTGTCAAAGGCCTTACTGAAGTCCATGTATACAACATCCACTGCTTTACCCTCATCAATTTCCCGAGTAACCTCTTCAAAAAATTCAAGAAGATTAGTCAAACATGACCTTCCAGGCACAAATCCATGTTGACTGTTCCTAATCAGACCCTGTTTATCCAGATGCTTATATATATATTATCTCTAAGTATCCTTTCCATTAATTTGCCCACCACTGACATCAAACTAACAGGTCTGTAATTGCTAGGTTTACTCTTAGACCCCTTTTTAAACAATAGAACAACATGCGCAGTACGCCAATCCTCCGGCACTATTCCCGTTTCTAATGACATTTTAAATATTTCTGTCATAGCCCCTGCTATTTCTACACTAACTTCCCTCAATGTCCTAGGGAATATCCTGTCCGGACCTAGAGACTTATCCACTTTTATATTTTTCAAAAGTGTCAGTACTTCTTTTACTTTGAAACTCATAGTATCCATAGCTACTCTACTCGTTTCCCTTACCTCACATAATTCAATATCCTTCTCCTTGGTGAATACCGAAGAAAATACATTGTTCAATATCTCCCCCATCTCTTTTGGCTCTGCAGATAGCTGTCCACTCTGTCTCTCCAATGTACCAATTTTATCCCTCGTTATCCTTTTGCTATTAATATAGCTGTAGAAACCCTTTGGATTTACTTTCACCTTACTTGCCAAAGCAACCTCATATCTTCTTTTAGCTTTTCTAATTTCTTTCTTGAGATTCTTTTTACATTCTTTATACTCCTCAAGCACCTCCTTTACTCCATGCTGCCTATAATTATTGTAGATCTCTCTCTTTTTCCGAACCAAGTGTCCAATTTCCCTTGAAAACCAGGGCTCTTTCCAATTTTTACTATTTCCTTTCAACCGGACAGGGACATAAAGATTCTGTACTCTTAAAATTTCCCCTTTAAATGTCCTCCATTTCTCTTCCACATCTTTCCCATAAAACAAACTGTCCCAATTTACTCCTTTTAAATCCTTTTGCATCTCATCAAAGTTAGCCTTTCTCCAATCAAAAATCTCAACCCTAGGTCCAGTTCTGACCCTCTCCATAATTATATTGAAACTAATGGTATTGTGATCACTGGTCCCGAACTGTTCCCCAACGCATACCTCTGCCACCTGACCCGTCTCATTTCCTAACAGGAGGTCCAGCACTGCCCCTTCTCTAGTAGGTACTTCTATGTATTGCTGCAAAAAACTATCCTGCACACATTTTACAAACTCCAACCCATCCAGCCCATTTACAGAATGTGTTTCCCAGTCTATGTGTGGAAAGTTGAAATCTCCCACAATCACTACTTTGTCTGCCTTTGATCCATATTTCTCGGGACCTTCCCTCCAGAAGGCTGTGGAGGCTGTCAATGGATATTTTTAAGGCAGAGTTCAGATAGATTCTTGTTAGATAACTCCTACTGATTCTGCATGATCAGCCATGATCATATTGAATGGTGGTGCTGGCTTGAAGGGCCGAATGGCCTACTCCTGCATTTACTTTCTATGTTTCTATGTTGCACCGAAGATGGACACAAAATGCTGGATGGAGTAACTCAGCGGGACGGGAACCTTCTGCAGACGTCCCGACCCGAAACGCCACCCATTCCTTCCCTCCAGAGATGCTGCCTGTCCCGCTGAGTGGCCCCCAGCTTTTTGTGTCTATCTTCGGTTTTAAACCAGCGTCTGTACTCCCCTCTCGACACAACTTGAACATGATCGTCCCACCCAGGCTGGTCGCACTGTGGTGTCAATGCACCTGGCCTCTGCGTCGCTCCATGTGTGTGGCCTGGCGTTCATCGACCAGGGAGTGGGAGGGGGTGAGATAGAGGTGGAGGAATTCTCTCACACACACACACACACACCCAGACGCAGGCGAGGGGAAGGAGTGTGTCAGACAGGTGATCCAGGCACAGCACAGGAAGCAAGTGTAAAATGCATGTCTGAGGACTGTGGCTGTAATGGAAGAACCGACAACATTTGGGAACAAACAGCCTGGAGGAATTCAGACTAAAGTGGAAGCTGGCATTCTTCCCTCTGCCTGTTTTCTCCCTCGGCCGAGATCCGTGCTTTTCCAGCTCAGAATGGCTTCTTTACAAGTCCCACGTTAGCATCAGAAAATCTTGAAAGCCCATATTAGGTTTTTCTTCCACTACAAAGGGGAATGTTTTTGGCAATTGCTGGGCTTTATTGAAATCAGCTGGAGACTGTAACGTCCCACACTGATGTGAACATTCAGGCGTGGTCTGCAAATCTCCTCGCTTGAAGTTGGGCTTGCGCAGTTAGAGATACTATTTAGTTTGGAGGTACAGCGTGGGAACAGGGAATAGTTGGACAATTGAGGCAAGTAAGGTAAAATAATCAGAGGGACAGTTGAAAACTGGTATGAAGAGTTGGGAACGTGGGGGGGTGGTGCTGATGGGGGAGGTTTAAATGTGACTCGGAGGAGGGGTTAGTGGTATGGTGTGGGTGATGGGGTGTTTGCGATTCCCTCTGCTCTATAGTAGCCCTGAGGTTCGGAGGGTGCAATTCGTCGGTTATCTACAAGGCACGCTCGACCTCTGATTAAAATTTTAGTGGGTTTGCGTGGACAGGGGGGGGTTGTCCCTTCCCTGTAATCCAACAAGTGAACACTGTTTTTGTGGCAGAAATTCCTTAGACCAGCGTCATGCTCTCGTACCCTTCCAAAACGGATTCCCATCTGCCACTGACTTTAAGTCTGAAGCGAAGGTCTCGATCTGAAGAGCGTCGAGGCGCACATTCCTTTCTACACAGACCCCCCCCGCCACCGGCACCTGTCATGCTGACGTCACTCCACAGCATTTTTGTGATATATCTTCAGGGGTTGGTGTTCAATTATGAGACTGTGGCTCCGCTGAAATTGGGTTAATGGCACAAGTCCCGGTGGACCATCCTTGTAACTGAACTCTAGAAGACAACAGCCTTATTGCGCCGCCGAGGGTGAGGGGAAATATAAAATGTATAGAGCCAGTGGTGAGGAGGAGGGAAGATGCATGTTCTTTAACTCTAAAAACACGGCAAAATATTCAGAAACACACTTGCCTTTGCCAATCTGGAGAACAGAATTAGATGATGATGAATTCCCAAACTTTAAAATTCCCAATTAAAATCTTTTTGCCACCCCCAGCATTTACAACAAAAGTTCTGAAAGCATTTAATTAACGCATTATGCTGGACATTAACCTGGTACTGCGTGTGTTAGAAAAGTGAGCGAGAAGATTGATTTTTTGAGCCCCAATATGAAGTGTACACGTGCGATTTCGGGGAGCGGCATTCCTTATGGGAACAACGCTCCAGGGTACTTGTTAGAGACACTTTGGTGGTGAAAACATATGTGAGAGGGCCGCCCAGAAAGGGTAGGGAAATGTAAGGCAAAAATGTAGATAGAAGACATAAACATAGAAGCATAGTAGAAAATAGAAATAGGGGCAGGAGTAGGCCATGGCGGCCCTTCGAGGCCTCGCACCGCAAGTGTCATACGAGGATCATGGCCAGTATCCGGTACATGCCTTCGTCTCGAGTACAGCCTGAGCCCCTTTCGCCAGCAGAGGGGCCACAGACTGAACTCCTTGCTGGTGCAATATTATCGAGCGGAACTGGGGGGCACCATCAACTACCTCTGTGGCAGGAGATAGTCATGGATGGATTTCACAAGACGCTCTGTGTGAAAAAGTGTTGTTCCGATCTAAAAGAGGTTTCCCCTATCCTTAGAAAAAGTGTAGGAATGCTCTGGGTTCTGGGAATTACCCCAACACGGGAACAATCTTCCGGAATTAGCCTGTCCAACCCCTTAAGAATTGTAAGACGATGAGTGGGTTTATTTCAGAGTTTTGCAAGGGTAAAGGAGGTTTGCGGTGAAAAAAAAGAAACACATCAGGCAATCAACAATGAAGAGGACTGCGACCAGAGTTACTGTGAATTCCAGTGTAAGAGTGAGTGTTTTAACATGAGTAGTTGGAAGAGGAAATTTAACCCATAAGCCATTTCATTTCTCGTCACTAGGTGCCGGGCACATTTGGCCGGGTTTCACAATAAGGTTAATTAAGCTAAATGTTATGGTAGGTCAGTAGTGAGTGGGTCACATTTTCAATTGGATGCGCTTCGTGCCTGCTGTCATTACAAATAGACAAGTGAAGGACTGTACATGAAGACAGGTAATTATCAATACTAAATAGTCTCTTGGTGTCAAAAGTATTGTTAACGAGTATACACAGTTAGATTGTGTGAGATCAGCATGCTTTGCAGTCAAGACACTGAAATGGTAGTATGAAGCATTGTCAACAGCGACGGGGAAATATGAAGAGTCTACACCAAAAATAAAATGAGTTTTGCCATTTGAGGGATAAGTCTGGTGCCTCATCTGTTAACGGATTTTCGGATGCACTATTCATGTAATGGATGACTACACCTCATCCTCACTTCAACTGCCGGGGTGGATTTGTTAACTGATCGTGCGAGCAACAAACGGGGAGCTTTTTTGGAGTGCTGTCGTTTCGGAAGAATTGGAAACAAAGGAAGGATGATTGGTGTGGCTAGAAAGCCTGTTGGTGTGCATCGCCAATGAGCAAGTGATGTGCATTCATGAGGAATTGGTGATAAGATTGTCAGACAACTCGACTGGTGTTGGGTGAAGCGACTCTCATGAGGTGCACTGCACCCAGCTCAAGATTTGTATGTGTGCGTAGTTTCCAGGGTAGGAACGTGCATTGGCGGTTGAGACTGCCCACTGCTAAAGGCAGTGGGTATTGTGCTCCCTTTTATGCCGTGGCTAAAAAAAAAACAACACAAAACAAGGTCATCAGACCAGTTAGAAGTCAAAAGACCTACACAAAAACTGTTACCATCCACCCATCACCTGCTGAGCCACTTGATCTTATGAGGCAAGGCGAAGGGTTAGTCGGAATTCTTGTTGTGGCTACAAACCCCTCGACATGTCCGAGTAAATAAGCAGGGGCACTGGGCTCTCAAGTATACTCTGCCACATTCTATAAGATAAAGGGATGAGTGTCCCAAACATCATTCCTCTTCCAGTGCCAGTTCCCAATCACCCTTCAGTTACCCTTGAGGCTTTTCAAATGTCTCAATCCTTTATTTAACTATCTCAACCTATTCAGTAACTCTTTTCCAGCCCTAACAACACTTGCAAGAATATCACCCCCTCCAAGTTCAGGCTGTTTAGTTTCATGCACAATGGCCATGCATTTCAGGAAGATACCAGGGCCTGAAACTCTGAAATTTCCTCTTATCTACCTAATAGTAAGCTCTACTGACTCTAGGGCATTATTATGCCCTCGATATCACTTTTTATATATCAAATTAAGGTTTGTACTGATTCCACTATATGAAATACCATAAAAGTGGGTATTTTGTACCAAATTTCCAGTAAAATGGGCAAGGGGGACTGTTTGTATAGGCACGATGGTAATCACTTAAATATGGGAGTGGATCCGGGCAGAGATGTGCAGGAGGGGGGGTTTTTGAGGGGGTAGGACAGTGGAGTGGCCACGGAGGGTGGTTCAAAAAGAAAGACGGATGACAATGGAGGGAAAGTGCATAAGAATAAGTGAAACTGGAGACAAAAACAGAATTGCGGGAGGAATCTCAGCAGGGTCAGTCGGGCATCTCAATCCAAACAGAAGATTCAACTACGTTCACAAAGGACGATCGACGCTCAGCTTAAGGTATCAAATGTGAGCTGCTTACGCTAAGTGATGGCACCAATGGTTTTTGGGGGGTTAGATAGCAAATCGAGCAGAGAGAGATAAGGGCTGTACCGTAACAAAACTGTGGAAGGGGAGAAAGGGGGTGATAGGGGGCACCACCTGAAAGTGCGGCAATACTTTTGATGCCCGGTAAGAAGTGACACGAAGAATAGCTTCAACCAGTTCCATGGTACTGCTATGGGCCGAGCCTGGACCAACCGTAACAGCAGAAGGAATGGGGATTGCATGACTCAGAAGGTTTGCACTATTGGGGAAAATCTTTAGACTTATTTTCCAGGACAAATGAGCAAATTTAATTTTGCCCCCAGCTTTGAGTTAATTAATAGGTATTGCTGCGTGTGTATATAAGGTAATGCGGGAAAATGAGAGGAAAAACAGAATCGGGGTAGAATTTTCTGCCAAGAAATGGGAGGAAATCTAGGACCAGATGATAGGCTCAAGGTGATAGGAATTTATAGGAATCTGAGCGGTAACATTTTCACCAAAAGGGTGGTGAGGTGAGGCGCAAGCTGGCCAGAGGAGGTAGTTGAGGTTGGGGACTATCCAGACAGGTTTGAAGGGAACAGGTTTAGACCGAGGAAAAGATGGGAGAGACAAGGTTCAGAGGGATATGCCCCCGACCAAACCGCAGGCAGTGGTATTGTAGCTGGGAACATGTGGGCTGAATGGCACAAGATTGGGTCCTAAAGGGGGCCTGTTTCAAAAGTGACTGTTCTCACTCATGTTGAACCTCTATGGAAGCTAAAACAAACCACCCAAAATAGGTGGCGAATTCTGTTGGGGAGGAGCAGAGAAGGAACTTGCTTCAACGTTAAGACATATCTTGAGGAGAGTTCGCTAGTGGAGCAGACAAAGGTGCAGGGGCTGGTTACACCATAAGAGAGACACAAAATGGCGAGTAAGTCAGAGGACAGGCAGCATCTCTTGGATAGTGAACGAATAGTGGAGTGATTGGGTTGGGGTTGGCCAAGTGGTAGGATGGCAGGGGTGTCAGCGTGCCCAATGGCATTGGACACTGAGACGTGGGCCCCCTATATTCCAGTGGGACCGGATGGAAGGGGGCCCCTCTATCAAGTTGGGCCCCTGATGAGGTTTGGGGGGGGGTAGTGGGCGGGCCCGTTTGATTCGCTGGCAATCCAGTCTGTTTTTATTAGGAAACAGTCCGCCCAATGGTTGAGGACCCTTCTTCAGACTGAGAGTCAGGGGAGAGCGTAGATTGTCACATATATAGGAAGTTGTTACGTGTGCCTTGGAATATAAGAGATTAGGAATCACAGAGGTGGTTCAGCCTTTGTATTCGCCTCATCTCTCCCGATGAGAGTCAATGGCATTAACATCCTCTGCTCGGGTGTGCCCGCTCTCACTCTCCCCAACATGATGAGTTCCTCCTGCTTACATGCAGCAAAGGAAAGTCAGAACAGATTCAAGCGCCGAAAGGCAGAAGCGATGAGCCTCAGGGAAAGGTTGAGGTCAATAATGGCACTGGGGAAGATGATGTTACGAGACTGGTACAAGGATGCAAACAGCTGGAAACTAATCGGGGAGATGAGCGAGGGGTTGGTGGGGGGGGAATGGGGGTAGGTGAGAGAGAAGAGAAGGGTTTCCAACCAAAACTCACTATTTCCTTTTCCCCCAGATGCCATGCTGCTTGAGCCGTTGAGTTACATCCAGCATTATGTGTCCAACACCGAGCAAAGTTGGGGGCAAATGGGTTGGGAAGCATCATCGCATAGGAAAACAGGGGAAGTGATGAGGGAGCGAATCAGTGGTGGTGTACTGCTTTTGACTGGATCATTGTGGTGGGAAGTTTAAGGACACAGGTATTTTTTAGGCAAGAACACCCTTGGAAAAAAGAAACCCATAAAATTTCTAAAGACATACTAGCCGGGCTTCAGACTCCCAAAGAAAAGGCAACCATTACTGATTTGCACAAGTGTAATTCGCCATGGGCAGGAACAGTGAAATGAGCTCGGGCGGGCTATTAGATGCTGATGGGGCGGTTGATAGGTTAGTCTGGGCTATTTGGTAAGTTCAAAGTGGGAGCAGTGTGGAAAGTAAGAATGACATATGTGCAGATAACAATGCCCGGATAGTCGATTTTCTTTGAATTCTTAACATTAAATGGCCTGAAACATAGAACCACAATTTTAGACAGGCCGGTGGAAAATGCAAGCCTCGGTTTATGAGTGGGCTAACAAAATGCTCTGCATAATCTGAATGCAACCATATCGCCTAAAAGAAAACGGAGGCCAATACTGTATCGTCCATCTATTGCTAACAGGAACAGCACAGGTATGAAAAGGCTTAGCGAAATAAAAAGCAGTAGACAAGAAGATGCGGAAAAAAGGATGTTTACTCCCTGGAGGAGAGTCATAGGACCAGAGGTCAGTAGTGTATGCAGAATTAAAAGGGACAACCATTTTAGGGAAGGAAGATGAGGAAGGGAAATTCTTTTAGTCAATGGAAGGGTGAGGAAATCCTGTGAAAGTTTTGGCCACAGAAAGCTGTGGAGGATCAGATAGACGTCATCCGGAGGTTATAGTTTTAGAGGCGAGGGAATGGTGTAGATGTAGTATCTTGATGAATATTGGGGGGTGTCAGAGGGGTTGATTGGGGAGAAGGCAGTGAGTATGGGAGCTGGGTAAGGAGAGAAGAGTTAAGGAGTGAAGAGGAGCGACGGGACCGTGAAGAGTGAGGGGGTTGAGAGGGGATTGGGGGAGTTAGGAAGCGTTGATGGGGCCTCGAAAAGTAGGAGCCTAATTGTGGCTCGGCGGTAAAGGTAAACATTAGTACTGTGAGTAGAAATGCTTATGGGAAGATTGGTGCTTTGTAGACTAATTCAAATGGGAGTTGAATATGTCATTTTGCACGAAACTAAAGTAAGTGAATTTCTATTCCCATTGTGGGATGTGGAATTGGCCTTTGAAACGTGGACAAGTGCGGAGATCAAATCCATTCCGCCACTGTCACTTATGCCAGTTGTTTGCCAGATAAAGGTGTATACGTGGGTTCCTCATTCAATGGTAATTGGTCTGATGTCGCTGAGACTAGCGGACCAAGTTCTCACCCTCTCCCCAACAGGATTGTTTCTCATTGAGGCCTATACGATACTGAAAGGTCCAGGGTTCTTTAGACAACAAACATACTTCTTCTCATAAATCGGTAGGTGGTGGGAGCTGAACTCACGGGGATAATGGAAGAGGCCAGACTACGAAAGAAAACAGCGATCTTCACGTGGCAAACCAAAGACTGATATCGCTTCTGAACTTCTATGCAATCTGCATGTTGAAACCAACACACAATTCGGGGGTTCTCAACCAGATATAAGACAGCGAAGGTGAAAAATGTATACCGACAGATAGAGCGAAAGGTGATGGCCAGTGCGGCACCATCCACGGTCTGCGCTGCCATTCAATGCATGGTGTACTATTTTTGGCGGACTTTCGCAGAGTGCGGATTCTCACCCAGGTTTCACCTGCCGGTTCTTTCCGGGAGCTAACAGTGACACCCTTACTCATCAAGAACCTTCAGATCCGCGCTATAAAAATACCCAAAAGACTTTGCCACCACCAAGATCATGGAATTGGGGCAATGAAGTTACACGATCACCACGATGAGCACCGGGAGCTAATGTGTTTGCGCAGTGTGAACATCCAGCACTCTTTAGCTTTTCCGTGTAGAAACGATTTGAGTTTGGCATTGGGGTATACGTTAGGCTACTTTCATCCTTGTATATGAGGTGGCCCCAGTATAGTCAGATGGGCCTATGTCTGGTCAGATGAATTAAGGTGGAATAAACAGAGCTCCGCCCGCTCTTAAAAACATTCTTCCACCAAAAATGCCGTGCGGGTAGTTATTCGGTTGTATAGCGACATTCTCACTTTAGGGCAAGGAGTCCCAACCTGGGGTAATTACAACTAGGGGGTGTGGTAGAGTGACCCTGGTTATGCACTTAGGAAACTGCTGAGAAACGGGGGTAAAACCTCGGGAGACTTCCACCCCCAAGGTTTCACGTGCGGTTCCCGGAGAGTTTTATGGGGAGCCAGGGGTTATATTGGTGCAGGGCGGTGTGGAGTAGTATGGAAGCGGTAGGGAAGACTAACAACAAAAACCTCAAGGAAACTCCGAGGACGAGAGCACGGATGAAACTGGGTGGGGCGCAAAGTCTCAGAGGTTTCCGTCAGGTTTACTAAGTGGGAGCAATGGGCATTTTTTTAAACAACAAATTTGAGGAGAGGAGCGCGAGGGGGGGTTGCTACTGGCACGTCAGGGTCTTGGTGGAGAACCACCTGGAGTATCATTGGCGGTTACAGTATGTGAGTCTCCAAATTGAGGAAGGAACATTATTGCCCATAGAGGGAGTGCAGTGCAGAGAGTGCTTCACCAGACTGAGGGTTACCTGGAGATGTCAGGACCTGCCTTATGAAGAGAAGGCTGGAGTAGCGACTTATGGTTTTATATCTTAGGAATTTGTAGGAGATTGAGAGAGGGGGATCGTGTATGAGAAACTTACCAAAAATATTTTAAGGGGCCTTGGGGGGACGAGGGTGAGACGAAGGAGGAAAAATTGGCGTGGCCGATGTGTGGGGGAGTTTTTAGTGCCAGGATCACAGGGGTACACAGCTAAGGATAAGGGGGAAGGAAAATCCGGTAAAACGAGTGGAGAGAACAACTTTTCACGCAGAGGTGGTGAATCTCTGGAATTCTCTGCCACACGAGGGGTAGTCAAGGGCAGAGAGTCATATGGCTATATTAAGAGGGAGTTAGTGTGGCCCTGTGGCTGGGAATAACGAGGGTTGTGTGGGTTGGGTTGGGGGGGGTGGGGGTTATGGAGAGAAGGGCAGGTAGGGGGTTACTGAGTGGTGATCAGCCATGATGATAATCCATTGAATGGCGGGTGAGGCTCGAAGGGGGTGCCGAAGTGATGGTCTGGGACTGCTTGAACCTGACTTTCGTGAGTGTTACTATGTTTTGATTCTGGAGTTGTACAGATTTTTTTCTCATGACTGACTATGTTGGGTATTGATTATTATACGCAATAGTCTCGTTCATCCAGCTAGTTGTCATAAAAAAAAACAACCTGTTAGGTGCTTATTGAAGTTGCCAGGGGGGTAACGAGGGAACGCTTAGATTGTTGGGAACCCTATCTGCGTTCTATTTAGTAGAACAATCCCCAACTTCATGAAGAGAACCATTGGAGATGAACTCTTGTAGCAAAGAGTATACTCCTCTGGTCCAGAGGCAAATTTGTAGTTTCAGAGAGGATAAACACTTTAAACCATACCAGTACTCAGACTGAATGAGAGGGATGGTCTAGCCTGTGTTAGGGGAGTATAGAACCTAAGGACCCATTGACTCGAATTCGGTAGTTCCCACTGTTGTTGTTTTTTTGTTCTTTCGAGGAACAAACATGGGAAGGAGATTTATTTCAGAGCGTGTGAATCTTTGAAAATCATCTGGTTCAACAGGGGAATGAGTAGCTTAGTTGCTTTTCTTTATTTCCAGCGTGCCACAAGTGATAGGCGAGATGGTGTGATGACTACGGTGATTGCATCGCGCGATGAATCAAAAGGAAAACACCCAGGTTAGTGGTGAGATCACATCATCAGCCAACGACTCTCCACACACAATTCGACAAGGTCGAGATATAGAGATGTCACGAAGGCACCATGTCACTCCTTGGCCCTAAGATCGCGGTCTTGTTTTCATACTGCTCTTCTATCTATAAGAATTAAGTTCCTTGCTATTGTTCTTCCATGACCCAACAATCATTACAAATGCCACTCATGTTCCAATCAATCAGTCAAGAGTGCACGGCAATTCATGTTTTATTCGTACTTGTCACATAAAGTGCAAGTGAGATGAAACGTGAATATGAAATTTATTTGTCAGCCAGAAATTAAGTGGTGGTATACAATGGAAATGAAGAAAAGAAAACACACAATACACAAATCAAAAAATGATAAACACCGAGAGCCGGTAAACATCCGCAAATCCCACGGGGGACCAGCATTCCATTTCCCACTGTGGTGGAAGGCCACAAACAGGATGTGGTCAGTCGCTCCTTCCTTTTCCCCCGTGGTCGGGACCTCCATTGTTTGCCTTTATAACATATTTTATCGCTGTGATTTACACCTCACTATATTGCCTACGTGTACATTCAGGACCCCCACTGCCCACACCCCCGAGCCACACCCCTCTCAAGGGATCCTTATAACAACACCAACAGATCATCTTCTGACTCATCCTATCCTTTACCATTTTGTAATATACCAAAACATCAAATACCAGTTAAAGCTAACAATTGAGGCAAATAGGTTCAACATGCGGAGTCTTCTCGGCATTTGACTGGTCCTCAGATAGCCCACCTTGCTCACGTGTGGAGGTGAAGTAACTCGCTGTGAGGTCGGAGCACGCCAGTCTGAGGCACACAATGCTTGACAGAACGCACAGACAAATGACTCAAGATGCTGAATGGCACGGTAAACCTCCCCTGATAACTACAATTAGTTTTCAACGAAGCAGATAGCGAGTTAGCAAAGCAAATGTGAATTAATCAAAAAAATAATTAATGTCTGGTGGAGAGATTCAGGCTTGTCGCTTGGGGAGGTGTCTGGACAGCAGCCAAATTATCAACAAACACTCAATCATTGTGAGTGACTTTGCCTAGCGGAGACAAAGGGGTGCTCATTACTTAACTAATAAACTATATTTCTGATAAGTAATTATAAAGCTCTTCTTTTTTTTTTGATAAACAAAAGCTGTTCCATCTAAACTTTTCTTTTTTACTGAGCTGCGGCAAAAACTCTTTTAACATCGGTGTCATCCAACTCGGTTGAATATCAGTTATAAAAGTTACATACAACTCCCCTAAAGGGAACAGAATAATAATTAATTTTCTCTGTTTTTTCATTAATCACTAAATTGAAGGGTCATCGGCAAAAGAAGCTAGAGGGAGATGGCGCGATGGGATGTTTAATGCAAGCATTTTAGCGTGATCGGCTTTGAGAACGGCGATGCTTGATAGTTGGTGGACGCAGAGATTCAGCAAGGAAGTTCTCAGTAGGGTGGGACTGGGCTCAGAATAGATTGCGAAATATGTGCCAGGGCTTGTGGGCACGGTGGAAAGAAGCCAGGTTGAGTGAAAGTAAGGTGAGCGTTCAGGTGGTGTTGATTTGACCAAAACTAATGGATTACTATTATAACACCGTGATTACCTGTTGTCAAAATGTTTCATTACTTAGATCAGACAAAGACTGCTGGACGTAACGCTGAGCAGAAACAGGCTAGCATCTTCTGGGATAGAAGGCAAATGGGGTGAGGTTTGGGTTGAGATCCTTCTTCAATTACTCTGCACGGTTTCTGACCTCCTATCTAACACCACCAACTTCGCATCGAGCCAATCCTCTCTGGTACACTGAAGGGTCACATCTTGTTGTCAGCCAGACCGTTGACGTAAAGTCAAGGTTTAGAGGTTTATTGATTATATGCGCACCGACGGTGAGTACGTGACGGTTAGAGGGGTGTCAAGTAGAAATGTTGCTTTGTATATGCAGCCATCATAAACACATGGAGGTCAGCCACTCAAACCATCAATCCACTACACATAAAGTTCTGCAAAAAGTAAATGAAGCAAAGGGCTGTGCAAACACGACAAAGGAACAGGTAAAATAATTACGTGCTAATTGCAACGTAGGTTCGACTATTAGATGGTCGGAGGAATCGTCAGTCCCCATGGATATTTATATAAAGGACAGACCTGTGAAACATTGAATGCCCTTCTCTCTCCAACAGATGCTGCTGACCTTGACCTGCCTATTTTTTGTTTCACACTCTCCGGTCAAAAAATGACTCGAGGAGAGATCGTTAAATGATGGGTGGCACCCACCATGCACCATTGCCATACCTAGTGTGAAAGAAAACACGTCAAACATTGGCAACTCTTGATGATGAGGGATAGGACAGAGTATAGACAGAGTTGAGTGGAGACGCTTTTTTCCATTGCAGAATGGGGAAGATTCAAACAATTTGAGGCGCAATGATTGACGAATTAGAATAAGGGACAGAAGTTATAGGCGGTAACATGAGGGGGGGACCTCTTTCCTAAGGCGACGTGGTTTAGCGGATGTGGACATTGAACTTCCTGGTTTTGGAAGTAGTGGGGAGGCAGGTTGATTTTATCATGTTAATAGAACAGCAATCCCAAACTTAGCGGCAGTGGAGCAGGGAGTCGCCCGGGAATAAGGGGGAGAGGGAAGAATGGCGGAGCTTCTGGTCACAGTCGCAGGTAATAGATGGGACAAAGGGGGACCAAATAAAGTGTTCAGCACGGAACTGAAGAAGGCGGGTCGGAATGCCCCGTGTTTGGACGTTGAGTTTCCGTGTGTGTAATTCGAATTACGTATGGTTATCTGGTTCTCTTGTTTGTTATAGCGCTTTTCAGGAATCCTAACATTTCTTATCTCAAGAGAGACTCAACACGAGGCACAAAACTAAAAACTTAAAGATAAAAATAGTTCCTTAAAAATAGTTAAATTAAGCTGCCTCTGTGGTGTTTCTTGTATTCGGGAAGATTTGGAACGGGGGGACCAGGAAGACGCCTGTTTTGAAAGGACCATTGTTTGAAAGTGTAATGGAGCAAGGATTAAACCATAGTGCTGGAGATCGACTAGAAAATATAAATGCTATCCTAAAGCGGCAGGAAATTTTTTAATTCTGCTTGATGAGATGTTGTGGAAAAGTACAGACAAAAGAAAACTAATTAAAGTACGCGCAGATATGTTTCAAAAATAACTAATTTAATTTAATTAAGTTGGTTTTTTGTATTTTTTTTAGTTTTTTTTTTTGTCTTTCTATCTGATCATATCGTGATGTATTCTATAAGCTAGAGAGGTGTTTGTTTTGTTGATGGAGATTCTTGGTGCAATAGCTGATTAGAGCACACAATTTTGTTTATTGGAGACCAGAAATAAGGATGGTGCTCCACATCCCACACAAACTATTTCTTAGCCAGGGGAAATCCATTTTGAACTTCCCTTCCTCATTTGCAGACCATGAGAGAAGAGGTAGATCAACCCATTTAATGCAGAGTAGGTATTTGGACTGAAATCAAAAGTGTTACTCTTTTATCAATTGTGAATCCTCCAGTGAGAGAAGTTTCAATGTTTTCCCGAGCCCACTCCTCCCCCCCACCTGGAGAGGGCTCTGATACCGAGGTATAGGGTGATGCCGGTAGTTGGCACGAGAAGTTCAGTCTACAAATAGCATGCAAATTTAGAACGTCTACATTTGAACAGCTGATTGTGACAGGGGGCAGTAACAGGTCTCACAATGGAGTCATGAGCTCATGATTTGAAGAGGCCTTTGTGAATATAAGGTCCGGTGGAAACTATGGGTCTAGTTTAGCTTGTGGAATGTTCCTACCTTTCAATCAGGACCAGGCCAGACCCTGTAAGGAGCCATTTGGTCAACAAAATATCAATCTCAGATTTAAAATTAACAATCAGAATATGCATAATAATTATCATTTTAGACGAGGGGAGGGCTCATAGGGTGGTTATCCAGTTCTTGAGGATACCGTATTTTTATAATTTCACTTTCCACAAGAGCTTAGTCTAATTTTAGATTGATGGTACCGAGTTCTCAGCGTGCGTGTGGATCAATCACAGTAAAATCTGTTACCCTCTCAACATTCGCAATTGCTTAAGAAAAGGATTAAAGATCAAACCATCCTTCAGGGAATATAGATGATTGTTGTTTGTGCATATTGTCTCCCGTTTCTTAAAGTTAATTTGGTGTCTGCTTGTACTACTCTCCAAGACTATATTTTGTGATACTTACCTGCATATATGACTGGTTTTGTGCCTAATGAACAGCTCAATGAGCACTAGTGGTGGCTAACCGGGGTGGGTTGGAAGCCCAGGGCTGATAACCTAGGTCCAATGCCTGGGGTGGCATTAAAAATTGCCTGTGTTCAAACAAGAAAGTCTTTGGAGTGTTTGTGGAAGGAGGTTTGGGTGCCTTTTTAGATAAGGGGAAGTAGAGTAGGGTCATGGAATGCAAAGGGGGAAGACAAGTCACACTTTTAAGTGATGGAATAACTTTGGCAAATTTATACTTCTAAAGTAATTCTTGATTAGTAGGGGTTGTCGAGTTTAGGGGAGAAGGCGGAGGGGAGGATAGTCAGGCCAAGATTGAATGGGGCGGAAGGAACAGATGGGTGAATGGCCTACAATTCTACTCCTAATCACATGGACCTATAAACCAAGAAGTGTGGGCGAGGAGGGGGAGAGGGCAAGAATAGCTGTCTTTAGTGGTCTGCACCCTGTTGAAGTGGTACGAAACGCTGATTTGGTGGCCACTTGCACTGCTTGAAATGAAATTTAAAGGAATAGGCTTGGAGGTCAACGCCAGTCCCAACGAGCTTAGAGTGGGGTATGTGCCAGAACAACAGCTTGAGTGATGAGCTGCCAGCCAAGAATCATTTCAGCCCACAATGCCAAGACTAGCCATCTGGAAACCAAGGCCCTGACAGCCCACAACCCATACTAACGCTCAGAAAGCCACCCCCCCTACCCC
>NC_073425.1:186875-211875 GCF_028641065.1 Leucoraja erinaceus
GTGTGCAATGGCGGATATGGGGGGAGCCAGCTCGTCATTGCCGTTTTTCTGCATAAGACCATGTTGTCTCTGTCACAAGATGAGGGTGGGCCTTAGTGAGCGTGCACTTACTCAGGACGCCGTAGAACTGGGTTCGATCACGCTACTTGAGGTGGCGCATTGTCTTGTTACGGTAGTTGGACGTTCTTCTTTGAGCCCCGGACCTGCGTGGTTTCCTCTGAGATCGTCGGTTTCCTCCCCACTCCAGACGCAGGTGTTTGTAAGTTATGTAGCTTGTATAAATTGTAAAAGGTTGTCCCTATGGATCACTGTATGTGGTCATAGTGTTAGGGTGCGGGGATCGCTGTTCGGCGATGGGACTTCGGTGGGCAAAAGGCCTGTTTCTATGCTGCTCTCGAAAACTAGTCTAACTAAAATGATGGTCCTGATAGAATAACACTAGAACAGTACAGAACTAGAAAATAAGTTCGGAGGAGCCTTCGGCCCTTCTAGCCCAGCAGCCAGCCATTCCATTTGTCTCGTGATCATTGGCTGTTGCCTCCCTATCAATAACCCTTGCCTGCTTCTCCCGCATATCCCTTGACTCCACTAGCCCCTAGAGCTCTACTCTCTCTTTCTTAAAGCCATCCAGTGACTTTGGCCTCCACTGCCCCTCTGTGGCAAGGAATTCCTAAGTCACAACTCTCCAGGTGAAAAAAGTTTTTCTCACCTCATCTTAATGACCTCCCTTTATCCTAACTGTGGCCCCTGTTCTTGACTCACCCAACATTGGAACATTTTTCTGCATCTAGCTTGTCCAAGTCCTTTTATCAAAGGTATATGTTTCTATAAGATATCCCCTCACCTTCTAACTCCTTGAGCCTTAGTCGATAAGATAATAATAGTAAGCTATCTTCTTATTTGTCAATTTGGACCCCTTGCGGTCCAAACTAACTGCCGTGTTTCTGGCAGCCAATACCGACAAACACATAGACCAAGACAACCCATAATATGACATAAACCATCCACACATCCTGCATGAGAAGGCCAAATAAACCTGTATGGTCCCTGCACGCTCCCCTCCCCCCCCCTGATGTCGAGATCAAAGTCAAAGCCCCGCTGGTCTGGCGGATGGCGATTGTCCCGCTGCCATCAAGCCCCGCCGGGTGAGTTTGGGCCAGTCGGCCACCC
The DNA here is from genome assembly GCF_028641065.1 of Leucoraja erinaceus. NCBI lineage: Eukaryota > Metazoa > Chordata > Chondrichthyes > Rajiformes > Rajidae > Leucoraja > Leucoraja erinaceus. The sequence goes on from NC_073425.1 coordinate 188,046, forward strand.
GGTCTATTGTTTAGAGCCCCGGCGTTGTGAGAGCAGTGAGAAGAGCGCATAGTCCCGCGCGGGCCGTGGTGTCAGGCCCTCCGCTCCAGACGCTCTTCGACCCCCCGCAACTCGGTCGGGCCGGGGAAGTCGCCGTTTGCGATAGCCCTTAAAAAGCGGTCTCCCTCCAAGGGAGCCGCTGGATCCCGAGGCCGCCCGCTCCACAGACGGTCCCGTGTGGGGCCATCCGGACCTCTCTCCGTTCGGGCCGCAGCAGCAGCAGCGCAGCATCAGCAGCAGCATCGCTCACTCCACCGCTCCACCTTTCCGGACGTCGCCAGCCCCGCGCCTTTTGATGGGGAGTCGTCGCACCAGAGTCCCCGTCTCTCTTCCTTTTTGGAAGCCGCCTCCTCGTGTGCTGCCCCACGACAACGGAAACCCCGACTAGAAAAGGTCGGGTCTCCGTGGCATGGAGGAGATTTGAAAAGTTTCCCCCCATCCCGCCCCCCTCACCCAAACCCCACCCGCCCCACACAACACACCCCACAAAAAATAAGCAAAACACTACATGAAAACCAAACAGAAACTAATAACACTCGGACAGACTGCCAGGGCCGCTGCTGACCAGATTCGCGACCGCCAATCCGAGCCGCGAAAATCTTTCTCATATACAGTCCCCCCCCCCCAATCCCAGGGATCAATCTTGTGAACCTAAGCTGCACTGCCTCAATCACAAGGAGGTCCTTCTCCATTATAACCTAAACTGCACACATACCCAGAGTGTTCTCCCCAGCCCGATACAACTGCAGAAGAAAACTGTGCAGATAGACACCAATACTGGAGTACCTCAGCGGGCGCATGCATCATCTCTGGAGACGGAATGTGTGACGTTTCTGGGCCAGCCCTTCTTCAACTCAGGATAATGGGAAACGAAGAGGTATTAACTTTTGATGGGCACAGAGAGATAGACCGGGACACAGATATTCAAGCTGAGTCAGAGCTGTGCGACGGAGAAACACTGCGTAATGTTCACGGGGTGTTTCGTGGGGGTAAAGCGAACTTTGTGGGGGGGGCTGGCTATTTTCTTTCCACATCGAGTTCGTCCTTTGCCTTCCTTTCATTTCCTAGAACGCTCTGCACTCTTGGCTTGAAGCTTTCCAACATCTTTCTCTGGAGAAAGTGGGAGCAGAGTAGAAGCAGCTGGGGGTTGCAGCTGGGTGAACATCCTGCAATGAATCCCGGCACATGAGAACTTAATAGAATTGACTCACGACTCCCTTCAAATAGCGAGTTTACCGTCATAGTTCCTTGGAGTGGATATATCATCGGTCGGCCCTCAATCTACTTTCGCGCCAGCCAGATCAAAGTCCTACTCCGCCATCAAGTCAATCAAAAGTCTAAGTGCTAGATTAGAATAAAGCCATTCGGCCCATCAAGTCTACTCCGCCATTCATCCGTGGCTGAGTCTATCTCTCCCTCCTAACCCCCCATTCTCCGTGCCTTCTCCCGTAACTGACACCCCCGTATGCAAGACTTCTACCTGTCTCTGCTTAAAAATATCCACAATGTCACTGTAACAAAAAAAAGAAGTTGCCTAACATGTATTATGACATATATATTAGGCATCTATCACTTTTGGTGCCATAATACTGCCTTAAAAATATCCACTGACTTGGCCTCCACATCCTCTGTGGCAAATAATTCACCAGATTCACCACCCCTGACTAAATAATTCCTCCTCCTTCCCTCCTAAAAGCGGCCTGTATTCTGAGCTGTGACCTCTGTCCCTAGACTTCTCCCACTAGCTGAACCATCTCTCCCCACTCCTCTCTATCCCGGCCCCTCACTATCTGTATGTTCCAACGAGGTCCCCACTGCCATCCTCTTCTAACACCAGTGCGTACAGGTAGGCCGCATAGCGACAAATACTCCTCATAGATATACCATGCTCAGTTCCTGGTTTTAGGCCTTCACCGGGAAACCTGTACTTTGGCCACTGAAGATAGACAAAACATGCTGGGGTAAATCAGCGGGACAGCACATCTCTGGCAAAAGGATTTGAGTATCAGGAGCAGGGTATTGGTCTACTGCAGTGGTCCAGGGTCTTGTGAGACCACACCTGAGTATTTGCGTACGTTTGGTTCTCCTAATCTGAGGAAGGACTTATTTGCCATAGAGGGAGTGCAGGAAGGTTCACCCAACCTGATTCCTTGGATGTCAGGACTGTCTTATGAAGAAAAACTGGATAGACTTGGTTTATACTCTCTAGAATTTAGGAGATTGAGAGGGGATCTTATAGAAACTTACAAAATTCTTAAGGGGTTGGACAGGCTAGATGCAGGAAGATTGTTCCCGATGTTGGGGAATTCCAGGCCAAGGGGGTCCACAGCTTAAGGCATAGGGGAAATCCTTTAGAAACCTGAGATGAGAAAGAACTTTTTTTCAACACAGAGAGTGGTGGACTCTCTGGAACTCTCTGCCACAGAAGGTAGTTGAGGCCAGTTCATTGGCTATATTTAATAGGGAGTTAGATGTGGCCCCTTGTTGCTAAGGGGATCCAGGGGTATGGAGAGAAGGCAGGTACGGGATCCTGATTTGGATGATCACCATGATCATATTAGAATGCCTTCACCAGATTTCATGTTTTCCTATGTTTCTAAGGAAATGGTTGATTTTTCCGAACGAGCCCTTCTTCAGAGTCATGGAATAAGAGATATCAGAGATAAGGACGTGTAATGTGTGAAGAATGTCAAGCCCAGGGAATGGACATCAGGGACATTGTAGAATAGAACCTTGTTAGCTGGGAGAAGGTGGCAAAAAGCAAACAGGATAATACGTAGTCGGAGACAGTCAGATTGATCGGGAACTGGGACAGGGGACATGATGGAGAAGAGTGGAGCAAGGGCTTGCTTGAAGTTATAGAGAAGTCAAAGGGTGCTGTATACGCGCTGTGGTGTAAGCTAGCCCCATCGAATATGAGGGCTGTTCCTCCAAGTGTCTGGGCCTCAGCTCTACAATGGAGTAGGGTGGCGCAGGGGGCCGTCGGACCCGAGCGGGGTTCGAGGGGCCCGCGACCCCCTTGCACGAGAGAGTAACGGGGACAAAAGTAATGTGGTATGGGATGGGGAGTTGACGTGTTTGCAACCGGGGCATCAAGTTGTTGTTTGGTCGTACTTCATCCATGCCGAGCAAGAATGCCCCTCTTAACTCAGTCCCATTGTCCCCTGCGTTTGGCCCATACCACCCTGGATAGTTCCCAATCATGTCCCCATCCAGTACCCTTTAAAGTATTCAGGAATGGAACTGCGATGCTGGTTTACACAAAAAACTGACGCAAAATGCTGGAGTAGCCTCACAGCGGACAGAGGCAGCCTCTCCAGAGAAGGCCCGAGGTGACGTTTCGGTCCGGGCCGAGTGAGGGTCAGAGGTGATGGGAGAAGGAAGGCCGGAAATGTAGTCGGAGGGAGATGTGGATCACCTGCTTGATGGTGGAGTAGACTTGATGGGCCGAAAGGCATACTCGGGATGGGGCGCGCTCAATAGTACTAAATAGAATAGAATAGAACATAGTATAGCCTGTCTTGCGTTCCTTCACACTGACTTCTTAACGAAATTTAAGCAGTATACAGACAATAAATACACCAATAAACACATATTACCGCCTAAATTTCCTTTGCCCCTATCACCTAATCACCTTTATGATTAGACTGAACGTCACCACATTCCATGCTCTCCCGAGATGGCTGTGCCTGTCCCGCTGATTTCTCCAGCATTTTTTTTCTGCCTTTAAAAATTTTCCTTTTCTTACCTGTCTCAATCTACCCCCTCTGGCAGCCCATTAACGTACACACCCTTCCCTTCGTGGGAGGAAAACGCCACTCGCTGGGAAATCTGGCTGACATACGCTCATCATATTGACAACCACTCATTCCTGGGAGTCTTCTTGTACACCTCCTCTGGCCCTCTCCAGCGATCCAACGACATCCTTACCTCAGATAATGGGGCCCAAACTTGCTCACAATAATTGCCAAATGTGGACAGAGACCGTGCTTTTATTGGGCCTCAGCATTACAGTCATAGAGTGAATACAGGCCCTTCGGCCTCACGTTCCTCCCCTCGGCCCCCGACCGGCCAACATGTCCCAGCTACACCAGTCCCACCAGCCGCTCTTGGTCCATATCCATCCAACCTGGTCCCCCCCCCCACCCCCACCCCCCCTGTCCCCCTTCCATGACCTGTCTAACGTTTGCTTCCACTTTGGGATAGTTCCAGCCATTCACTACCTCCTCTGCAAGCTCCTTCCAGACCCCACCCACCCTTTGATTTAAAAAGTTACCCCTCAAGATTCCTCTTAAATCGTTTCCCCCTTCACCCTATAACCTAATGTCCCTCTGATCCCTCGATTCCCCCACTCTGGGCCAAGATCTACCCGATCTCTATCCTCGCCATTATTTTGTACTACCTCTATGAGATCACCTCTTCATCCTCGCTGAGCGTCATGGAATAGAACCCCACCCTACTCCACCTCTCCCTTAGTCGCATACACACTCTATGTCCTGTTAACATCCTCATAGACAGCCTATCTGACACCCTTTCAGTCTTGAAAATTAGCTTTCCCTATAACATTTGTGCCCAGAACTGAACACATATTCTAAATGTTGTCTCCCATCACCACCTCTTATAAATCTGCAACATGACGCTCCCCAACTTCTATACTCAATTACACTGACTGATGAAAGGCCCATGTTGCCAAAATCCTTTTTGACCACCTTATCTACCTGCGACTCAACCTTCAAGGAACCATGACTCCTATATCCCTCGATGCCTCTCTCTCCAACACTAACCCAGAGGCCGGCCATGTCACTGTGTAGGTCCTTGCCTTGTTAGAGCGTCCCCAAATGCAACACCTCACACTTCTTCTGTATTAAAATCCATCAACCCTCCCTCCGCCCACTCTTGCCAAATCTATCCAGATCCTTGCTGCAATCGAAAATTCACACCCATCTTCACTATCTGAAAGACCACTCACTTTTGTATCATACAGCTAAATTGCTATCTTTGGCCATGATTGGTCGCTCCAAAGTTCGGCGGGTTGATCAGATGACAACGTAACGGGCCCAGCACTGAACCCGGAGGGCACGCCACTAGTCCCAGGCCTCCAGTAACATCCAGAAACCAACCTTCCACCATCACCCTCTGCTTTCCTTCCATGATCCATTTGCTATCCCAATTCGCTATCTCTCTTGGGAGCCCATGCGATCTAACCTTCCGAGCACCCTACCATGCGGCACCCTTGTCGAACACCTTTGCCTGAAGTCCATCTCCACAATCTCTCAGCTTCTTCCTTCATCCAAACCTTTTGGCCACGTCTTTCAAAAAAAATCAATGCAGATTTGTTGCCCCGATCTCCCACGTCAAAAACCATGCTAAAAGGGCTTTCTCTACGGGGTTTTGTGACTCCCCTGATCAACTTAACAAGAGTTTAACATCGTGGGAACGCTCCTGCGATAACAAGTACGTCATTTCGTGTACCCACCGATGACCTCCTGTGGCTCTAATCAGTCAGGTAGTCGCGTAACTTTGTAAGGTCGGGAAGAAACTTCAAAACATTTTTGCATTTCTCCAAGAGTGAACTTGCGCAGCGTGTAAAATTGTTCTATAACGCCAGATGCCAGTGCTATCTCCTTGCCGAAAAAGAAGATATTTGGGATGGCTCTTGCGGGGTACCGTGGTAACGCCTTCTAACGGTAAACCCGGAAGCTTGACAGAGGGGACATATAGTGAGTAAAAAAGGTAGGTCTCAATATCGCCCAATAATGGAACCATGTGTCCATCGAGGACGTCCCCCCACATCATTGTCATTTTGTTTAGAATCTTTTTCACATAAGTACTTGCAGAGATTCCTCTCAGAAAAGCGCAAAGAAAGGTGTCAACGCAAGTAAAGAAGTTTTTTTAGGGCCAGGCAGGTCCATGAGGAGTAGACTCAGCAAGAGAGGACAGGTGGAGAGGCAAGAGGCGATTCGCCAGAGATACCACTGCCGTGGGGTCTCCTTGGAGCAGGGATAGGTGATATCAAGGTTGGAATTTGAGATTGCGCTCCCCAGTAGCTGTTGCCTCCCCAATATCCTCAGCACGACGATAACATAAAGGGCAGCTGGCAGAAGGTAATTGCCTATATAACTTCCAACAGGACAAGAGGGGAACTGTTGGAGTGGTTATCAATGCCATGAGTATTTCTCTATGACAAAAATCCAGAGAAGTATTATAGAAATAGGGAGAGAAAGCGCAACCTTTGGAGTACTAAGGCTGCGGAGTATCCCGGGTGCTCATGTGAGTATCTATAACAATCTATTAGTTTGTACAGGGAGACAATTTCATGTTACCATGATATTTAAAAACCTACAATGCTACAGATTGCTGTTTTTGCCGTTACCTATACTTTATCTTATAAGTCTGTCTGCTCCCTCCCGTGCAGCTGCAATGTTAAAAGTAGTGGCAGACAGTGCTTTTACACCCTCGTTGTTTGAAGTATGAATCATGTCTCTAAGAGCCATTTAAATAAATTATGCATGAGGGCAGGCAATTTTCACTTGTAATGCTTGTCTTCAAAAAGGCATGTGTATTTACCAACTTGTGCTCTGTTAACCAGAATAACAGAAATAGCCATTAACTGCGAGGACATGCTCTTAAACATGCCTCTCGTTGCTGACCCAAACTTTAATTTAAACGGAATAGATCCCATGCTTTGAAGTTCTATTTATTCCAGCACTCTACTTAATGCCGATGACCAACTTGTGCAATGTTTCGCTAACCACTTTCTAACTAACGGAGGATATTTTATATAGTGTGTGGAAAAAAAAGTGACATCATTTGTGCCACGTGAATTAACTACACTACAGTCCACGATGGTCATGGCAAGTCTCACGATTATGGAAAGATCGGTGGAGAATGGACAAGTCACTTGCACAATTGACAGAATTGCCGAGTACCGTGGGAACTCTTTATCTGCCCCCCCCGTTATAATCGTGCGGACCTCGTGCTGGACCACGACCACTTCACTCTGGTGACATCTTGCGTCAGGTCGCACCGTGAAACCGGCCGATATAGCTATCCCTAAGCAGCCCTTGTCTAAACCTCAGAATACTCTCCAGTCATTTTATTCCAACTACACATGTTAATCTCACTGGCCTATAGTTCCCATCGTTTTCCCTGACAGCCCTTCTTGAAAAGAGGCACAACATTTGCCCCCCCCTCCAGTCTTCCTCCTGTGATTTAGGACACTGCTGATAAATTTCCTGTTTTTATATTCCATTCCTCGAAATAAATGCCTTCATGGGAATAAAGTGTGAGAACTTGGATATTCTTTCTTGCCATGATGCCAGCAGATGTTTGTTGCCATTGTTAGGCATTGAGAGGGTCCCAGAGGAGTTTACGAGAATTATCCCAGGAATGAGTGGGTTAACATATGATTAGCGTTTTTGTCGGCACTGGGCCCTGTATCTGTGGATTCTCTGCCTCATAGTGTGGTGAGGCAGGTTCTCTGGATGCTTTCAAGTGCAGGCTAGATAGGCTCTTAAAAATATGGGGAGAAGGCAGGAACGGGGTACTGATTGGGGATGATCAGCCATGATCACACTGAATGGCGGTGCTGGCTCGAAGGGCCAAATGCCCTACTCCTGCACCTGTTGTCTATTGTCTATTGTCTAGTCGCTGGAGATTAGAAGGATGAGTGGAGACCTCATTGAAACTTACTGAACAGTGAAAGGCCCTGGATAGAGTGGAGTGTGGAGAGGAGTTTTGCACTAGTGGAGAGTTTAGGACCAGAGGCCATAAAAGCAAGTTCCTTTAAAAAGATGAGGGGGAATTTCTGACAAATGGTCTCGCACCCGACATATGCCTATTTCCTTCCTCCATAAAGTGCTGCCTTTCACCCGCTGAGTTCTCCATCATTTTTGCCGTACCTTCGATTATTCCAGCATCTGCATTTCCTTGTCTTACAACACAGGAATTCTTTAGCCAGAGTTGGTGAATCTGTGGAATTCATTGTCACAGAAGGCTTGTGGAGGCCCAAGTCATTTGACATTTTTAAGGCAGAGATAGGATTTGTTTCCTGATTAGTATGGGTGCGGTTGTTTATCGGGGAGAAAAAAAAAAAAACAAGGCAGGAGAATGGGGATTAGGTGGAAGAGCCATGATTGAATGGTGGAGTAGACTTGATGGGCCGAATAAACCAATTACTTATGGACATGAACTTATGAACCTATATGAGCGTTTTGTTGACGGCACGTGGGCCAGTTACTCCGGCTGGAGTTTGTAGAAGGTGAGGGGGAGACCTTCATTGAAACAGTGAAAGGCCTGGATAGAGTGGATGTGGAGGATGTTTTCCACTAGTGGGAGTCTGTCTAGGACCATAGGCCGTAGCCTTATCGTAAAGGATGTATCTTTAGAAAGGCCCTCCCATCAGCCGGGGTACTGTCCAATTCACCTCTACTACCTACCCCATTGCGGACATTGGACTTTGTCTGTGCGAACTGGTGCACTACAATGTCTGAGAACTATATTCTGCACTCTGTATTCTTCCCCTATTGCTCTACCTATTGTACTTGAGTGACGATTGCATTTATTTGTTGATATTGTCTAATTTGAGTGAACAGCATGCACAACAAATCTTTTCACTGTACCCTCGGTACACATGACAATAATAATCTAAATCAATAATCATGGCTGATCTATGCTCTCCTCCTAATCCCCATTCTCTCCTGGCCTTCTCCCCATAACCCCTGACACCTTCTACTAATCAAGAATCCTATCTATCTCTGGCCTAGAAATATTAAAATAGGAATGTGGGCTAAATGCATGCAAAAGTGGACTATTCTTAGATGGGGCGGCGCAATCTTGGTCTGCATGGGTTTGTTGGGCTGAAGGGCCTGTTTCCATGTTGTATGTCTATGACATCCTTTCAGACACACATATTTCAGGCTATCAACGTCTTCAGGTTTCCCTTATTTACTTTTAGTTCCAGAGAGACAGTATGGAGACAGGCCCTTCTCGCACCCACCGAGTCCATTCAATCACGGAGTGCCAATGAAGAGCGTCGTCGCCAGGGTCTAGAGAGGGGTGTGAGCTATGGGTAGGTTGTTTGTGAAGGCTGGGAGCGCATGGAGCCAGTGATGAGGGGTGATCTAATTGAGTGTGTACTCGCACTCAACCCTGAAGGTGAAAGATCGAGTAGAGCACAGCAGAGTCTCTTGCCCAGAGTAGTGGGAATCGGGACCAAGGACAAATGGTTTGGGGTGAAGGGAAAAGATTCTAGTGGGAATCTGAGGGTAACTTTTTGGTGGGCAACAAAGGTGGTGGTTGTGATGGAACGAGCTGGCCAGAGGAGATTAGTTGAGGCTGGTGACTATCCCCACGTTTAAAAAGTTTGAGACAGGTACATGGATAGACATGTTTTGGGAGGCATATGGACCAATATGCGGGCAGGTGGGACTAGTGTAGCTGGGACATTGTTGGGCTGTGTGTTGGGCAAGTTGGGCCGAAGGGCCCTTTTTTTCCAAGCTGTATGGTTCTATGACTTCTGACCATCCCTACACTACTAACAAGCTATCGCTAGCACACACATAAGGACAAATTTACATTTACACCAAGCCAATTTCACACTACAAACCTGTACTCTTTGGAGTGTGGGGAGGAAACCGAAGATCTTCCGGATAAGGACAACCCACGTCAGGTCACGGTGAGAACGTAACAAACTCCGTGTGGCAGACAAGCGGGCCCAGTAGTCCAGATCGAACCAGGCACTCGTGCGCTCTGCATGTCGGGGCTGTAAGACTGGACTTCTACTCGCTGCGGACCATCCGTGACCCGGCCCTTTTCAAAACATGGCAACACATGTAAATTTGCTTACAGGGCGATTCCCGTCAAACCCAGTGGAGAAACAGATCCATCGGGAGAATTGTAATGTTAGGCGCTGAATATGTTGAAGTGCAGAGTTCAAAAGGAACAGCAGGTAAATGCTGATGGAAGTGATAAAACCTGTTGCGTGGCTGAAGGTTTTCGATTACCTTATGAATATAAAGAGTGAAACCACTTCAACTTGATGAATATTCTGAATGGGTACGAGTTGTCTCTTGAAGTATGAAATAATAAATTTATGGAAAAAATGTCTGATTCCACATCACGCTTGTTTTAAACGTGGAAGCTCAATCCCCTTTAATTCAGTCTTGGATGAAACGTTTATTATTTTAGATTTATTATTCTAAGAGCATATAGCAATAGGTGCAGGAGTCGGCCATTTGGCCCTGCGATCCAAAGCACACGCGCCATTCAATGTGATCATGGCTGATCATCCCCATCAGTACCCCTTTCCTGCCTGCTCTGCCCCCTAGTCCCCTGCCTCTGTCTATTTTTGCGAAGTTCCTATCTAGCTCTCTCTCTGAAAGCATCCACCGCCCCTCTGAGAGCAGAGAAGTTCCACAGACTCCCACTACTCTCTGTGAACAGGGGTTCCTCTTCGCTGTTTCTCAATGGCTTACTACCCTGTATTCCTCACACTGTGGGTTCTGGTGTCTGGATTCGCTCCAAGCATGTTTCCTTCCTCTAAGCTTTGCCAAACCCCACCATCTTATATGTTTCAATATTGTCCGTGTTCGGATTGACCGTTCTTTTGAGTCCGTATCTTTAGTTTAGCAGATTACAGCGTGAAACCCTAAGTCTGCAGTCGAGGGTCGGTTTTTTCCGCTGCTGGACATTGGGGGCAGGGTGTGGTGGGTGATGGCCCTCACAAGTAAGGGTGGGATTTCATGCCCCCCTGGGCTCAACATGGAGTGGCAAGAGGGGGAGCAATTTGTGTAAACCAATATTGTTGTAATTCGATAAACGTATGCGATCCACGCCGAGAATGTTGTGATTGAGTCTTTGTGTAATGATCAATAATTTGATATATTTATCATTCTCATCTGAATAGAATATATATTTTTAAATACTGTGAAGCCCTTCTGCTGCTCCGACCATCGATCCCCCCCACACTAAACACGACCCCCAGACCCCTAAGGGACAATTTTACATTTTATAACCAAGCGAGCCATTAACCTAACGAACTTCACGCTTCTTTGGAGGGTGGGAGGAAACTGTAGATCTCGGATAAACCCATCCCAGTTCACGTGGAGAACCGTGCCAGACTCCGTACAGACCGCACTGCCGTAGTCTGGATCAAACCCGCTCAGTGGCGCTGTAAATGCACACAACTAAACCGCGGCGTCCACCGTGCCGCCCACCTACTGAATGAAAGTTTCATACTTGATCGGAGCTAATGAGGCCATTCGGGCCATCAAGTCTACTGTGGCCATTCAACATGGCGGTCGACCTTCCCTCCCAACCGCCATTCTCACTGCCGTCTCCCCATAACCCTGACACCCCGTCCTAATCAAGTCAATCCTCCTCGCTCTGCCTTAAAACTACCACTGGCATGGCCCCCACAACCTTCTGTTGCAAAGACTGATTCCAAATGTCACCCCCTGTTACTATAGAAATTTCTATCTCCCTCTCATCACTTACTAAAACGTCCTTTTTAGCTTCTGAGAATGACCTCAGTCCTAGACTCTCCCACCAGTTGAAACATCCTCTCCACTACTCTAATCCAGGCCTTTCATTATTTGGAACCCTACCTGTCACACACATTTGTTTTTGTTGCCGCTGGGTTTCCGGTTGCGCTGGGGCTAGCTGCCTCCACATATCAGTCCAGTATCCTTTTTGTATTTTTTTTTATGTTGAGTCGTTTTCTCTGTGTTTTTGTTTAATGTCTTTTATGTGGGGGAATAGGGTACGGTAAAGTGGGGTACCGTTCTTCCGAGAGTCGCTTCCTGAGAGGATCGACTATTAGTCGCGTCCTCCTCGCCCCCGTCCCCCAGGCCCCCACCCCTAGCAGCCCACCTACTGGATTGGCGCGTCCTTTTCCGGCCGTGACCGTGACCAGACCAGAGCTCTCCAGCAGCAGTAAGCAGCTACATTTGCTTGGAAACATGCAGGGAGTGCTGTGGCGATGCCATCCCCCACTGGGGGGGGGGATCGCCGGTTCTGGAGCCCCGGAGTGCATGGGGCCTTCTGCCTGCAACGTACCTCGCGGAAGCTGGGTGTCGTGTGAGCTCTCGTCCAACGTGTGCGGCGTTGATCAACATGCGCTGAGTCCTGTTTCTCCGCCCGTCTCCCGGCCTATGGACTCCGTGGGGAGGTGGCAGATCTGTAGTCCGGGCTGGCTGAGATGTTCCCGTCGGGGTTCGGCGTCGTGAGGTGTTTCCCGTCGGTGTTGTTCGACGGAGGCCTGTAGCGGGGTTGGCCCGCCCGGGGCAGAGGACCAATGTAGCTCGCGGGAGCCGGGTCCCCGGGTGAACGTGCGAAGAGCGTGAGGGAGGCGGAAGGGGATAAACGCAAATTCTTAATACCTCAATACGAACAAATGGATAATCGCTAAAAAAAGGCTCGGACTTGAAAACTAAAAATGTACCCTTCCTCAACTTTGGTGCCACTTCCGTGTCTGTGTGTGGTTATGTGTAGACACTCCGCCGTTCCCCGCTGAATAGCTTCCGAGTCCCGCTGCAACGCTCCGTTTATGGTCCCTAGTGCAGGTAGATGGTACTATGTGTTATATAATTGTTCTCGACCACGTACTCTTGTGGGCCGAGATTGCCTGGTTTCCGTGCTTGAACTTGGTATATGGTTATATGGTTATAAGGAGATTATGAGGAGAATTTCTTTAGTTCAGAGAGGTGGTGGAAGTCTGTTACTTCTTCTCCCAGAAGGCTGTGGAGGTCCAAGTCCTGTATATTTTTAAATCCAGAGGTAATAAATTTCTTCGATTATCACGGGTTTGTCTAGGTTTATGTTCTAGAAGTGCAGAGCGAGAATGGGTTGAGATGTAGAGATCTATCATCCATGCTTTGACGTGGTGGGTATAAAAGACTTGATTGGGCCGAATGGCACTCATTCTACTTATGATCTGAGGATCTTTTGAACTCAGGGGACACTAACTGCCTCATCTGGCATGTGACACAAACGCCTGGAGTAACTCAGCGGGACCGGCAGCATCTCCATGGACTAGAATAGGCACAAATCTCGGGTCAAGCCCCTTCTCAGACGGAGCAGCAGGAGAGGGCAATACTATTCAAGATCTACAAAGTAGTCTAAAAATGTACTGAATGAAAAAAAGAACACAAGGCCAGCAAAGATTACACCGGAAAGGTGGAGCGCCCACAATGGTCCGTTTTTTGGCTGGTGAAGAGGTGATATCGTGAGAGGGTACAGTCCAAGTGAAAACTCGGCAGACAGGCAGCGAATGCACCAATTGGGATGACTTGGTTGGACAGAAAGAGAGAGAATGCCAGGGTTACTTCTAAAATTAGATAAATCAAAGTCGTATACTCTTGGTCATGGTGCATAGACATTAGGAGTAAAAAAGCAAAAACAGGAGCTTCTCGTCTGATTCAATGGGTATCATGGCTGATCATCCACAATCAGTATCCCTTCCAGGTGCCCGTCTCTCCCACTCTACACTGACTTCGCTCTGCCTTTAATAGCCTCGCGATCCTGTGCTCTCTCTATGACAGGAAAATCTAAGAGAACCCGCCCCCAACCGTTCTTCCGGCTCAGTCTATCTCTCTGCAGGGCCAGAGAATTCACAGCCAGACGCACAATTCTCTGTCGTGAGGCTGGTGTTTCCTCATGCATCCATTGTACGGGGCTGTAAAGCCCCAATCGCAGCGAATATTAGGTGGCTGTTCATGACATCTAGACACTCTCATAGAAGGCGATCTTAACTAAACAACCCCGCTGGGACCAGGCCCTGGTATCTCCACAATACTGTTGCCCTTGTATTAGATTTCCAGGCAGCTCACCCTGCCAATGAAGTCCTGTCTGCCGGTTCGCTGTGCTGAAAAAATTGAATTTTCTTCACCCGTGGCTGGAGCGAAGTTGGGCACAGGTGTTTTCCGTTCCTCCTCTGAATCGTGTTGCCCAGCGCTGCCTCTCGCTGCTCGGTGCTCCTGCGAGCTGTCAGTGCCCTGGCGCTGCCGGCTGCCACGCGTCTGCGTCTGCCGCGCCGTACTTCCTGCCGCTGCCGTACTCCGGCCCTGCCGTTACTCCTGCAGCTGCCGCTGCCACTGCGTGTGGCACTGCTGCTGCCAGCGCCGACTGCCGCTGATGCTGCTGCGAAAAAGAGACCCAAACAAAAGCCTCGCGGTTCCCCCGCCCGCCCTCCTGCAGCTACAGTGCCCCTCCCTGTCGGCACCTGCTGAAGGTAATTTGATGGCAAACGCAGGGTCCTACCTGCCTTTCCCGATTTCCTTCTCCCGCTGGTGACCGTTCGTTCCCGTGGCGCCTCCGTTGCGTGTCGAGCCTGCTGTTCGTCTCCCACTCGCCGGTATTCACGGGCGCAGTCTGGGCCATGGCATCCTTCACGCAGTTCCACGCCTTAAACCCGGCTGTTCCTATCCCGGTGCTACCTTTTGAACGAGGTTTTCGTCCGCCAACGTCCCTTTTCCGAACCTCCATACGTGCCGCTGCACTCGCGAGCGTGTTCGAGCCCCGGTACCGCCTGGTCCGTGCTGTCTGTCCCGCAGCCTCTGTGCTGGCTGCTAGCGACTGGTCCCAAGCCAGTCATCGCTTTGAGATCTGGCATACGGGACCTTTTATTACTTTGCTTCCAGCCCGGCCCGCGAGGTGAATGTGTGCCGGTGCGGGAGCAAAGCCAGTCCGGGCTCAGGTTGTTCCCCCTCCAGGGAAAACTCTTGCTGTTTGCCTGCTGCTGGACTGCTCGCCTCCAAGGTCCTCACCGCAAGGTTTTCCCGCACGCGGTCGTCTGTAAGACATAGTAAAAAGGGAAACTCAGTAGTCTCTTACCTGCTGTTCACGACTTTAAAATCCCTCCCGGCTCTGGGGAACCCGCCGGCCCCCCTGTGGACTAGTTGCAATGCGTTTGTAGCGTATGCCCCATAGTTGCGTCCTATGCGTGGAAGCGGGGTTCTTCCAACGAATCACTTCACTGACCTCCCGCAGTCAAAATCAAATCTCCTGTGTCTGAAAGCAGTGTTGGTCCCTCACGTCCATTGTCAGGTCGTAGTCTCCCAAGCGAATTCTTAGGGGCTGTTCCATTGACACTCTATGGCAGGAAACATGTTCCCTGATTTTGGGGGAGTCCAGAACCAGGGCCACAGTTTAGAATAGTGCAAGTACATTTAGAACGAGACGAGGAAATCACTTTGTTCTTGCTCATAGAGTGGGGATTCTGGGCCTGTGAATTTTCTTTACCTCAAGGGCGTGGAGCCGGTCCCTGAATCGTTTCAAGAGGAGTTAAAGGGCTCTTAAAAGTAGTGGAGTCAGGGATTACCCAGCTGATTCCTGGGATGGCAGGACTTTAACATGTAGACAGACTGGATAGACTCGGCTTTTAACTCGCTACAGAATGGTGTCAGATATTGCGGGAGGGTATCTTATAGAAACCGTACACAATTCTTAAAAGGGGTGTTGGATAGGCTAGATGCAGTAAGATTTCTTCCCGATGTTGGGAAGTCCAGAACAAGGGTGGTCACAGTTTACGATAGGGGGAAGTCCTTTTAGGTACCAAATGAGAAATAACATTTCACCATATAGTGGTGAATTTTCTTCGGGTCACGTGAGGACTACGTGAAGAAGGGCACGCCCTGCTGCGTTGCGCGTCATTACTCTGAAGACTGCATGCCAGACGGCTGGCAGCGCACTGTGTCCTCCCAGCCTCAGGCATGACGGTAAGGATAATTTGAACTCTTACCTGCGTTCTTTTCGTGGCTTAAGCGTTTGCTTGTAGTTTCAGAGCCAGTTGCGGATGAGAGCAGGCCCGTTGTGGCCTGTCGGCGGCGCGAGACCGCAGCATTCCAAGTCGGCCGGGCTTACACATACTTCTGGTTCCTCGTCGGGACCTTAACAGTACATTAGTCGCCGACGTGGTTTCCGGCATAACCGTCAGAGACCTTGTGCGCGGAGCATGAGCTCCGTGGTTCCCTCTGGACGTAATTGCCACCCGCAGTCTATTCAACCCGTTGACGCAGTGTGATCCGGGAGATGGATACTCTCGCCTCAACGAGAGCGTCTGAGAGACTTCTCCCACATGGATGCCCGACCGTCTATGGCAAATGTTGCTGACGGTAGTCAATTCTCGTCTTCCAAAGGGGATGCGCTGAAGTGTGCTCGGTATCATTACCCGCGCTCCTCTTACAAGCAGCCTGGCGTGCCGAGCGGAGTGACGGCGCATCGCACATGGGTCAGCCCAATGTCTTCCCCATGGAGGGGAAGTACATTGGTCAGAAACCACGCTGAATCGAGTCACTGAAATACAGGGTGGGAAACGCTTCCCAGTGACAAGCAGAAAAAGGAAGTAATTAAGTTTTACTTATATTGCCCCGGTTCGGGAGTCAACTCAACCACAGTCTTACAGAAAGGATAATAAGCTTCGGATACAACAACAGAACATAATTACTTTCTGCATCATCAGGGTGTCCACGGGTGCTTAGTCCCTGGATGGAGATCTCTATTGACAGCCCAGGTATTATGAGAACCGCAGGCATCAGCATCGGCAGCACCTTATTCTGGGGCTAGCAAGAAAATGTCTCCGGCCTGAGGAGAGCGCATTCATGGTCCGTTGTCATCTGACCCTAAAGCTAGAACTTCATTTAGTTCCCCTGTAATTGCCACGTCATCACTAGGTAATCCTCATGGGGAGCCTGCGGCAGCACACCTGTTGTCAGGGCTTTCCCATGAATCTCGACTCTCAGTGGAGGGGAGTGTGAGTGATCATTAGGTAACTGATCTGCGAATTTCGTATGAACTACGGGAGCACATCTATGCCTCAAGAGCCTCAGTTGCAGAAAGTCGCACCTACAGGTGCCGGCAAGGAACAGCGCATATCAGGGTGACTTGGAGAAACCGCCGCCGAACCTCTCTTCCGTACGCGCCAGAAGAAGAAAGCAAAAGCTGTCGGACCATATTAGGTACCAACTGACAACAAACTTCTCATTAGGCGACAACCACACCCCACACCTCCATAGGGGTAAGCAGTTCACCTGAATCCTTGGTAGCTTGAAGCTGTGCAACGGAATATGATCAGAGTCTGTCTTTCAGTGCAGAATTATGGCCAAATGGTCCTACAGGCAGTCTCAGTAGGCATGAGTTTTCAGACCAGACCCAAGCGAGGTCAGAAAACATGGACCCACACTCTCCGACCAGTCCCTACTCCCAGATCAAGAACAGAAAAGGAACCTGCACATGGGCCTTTTGGGCTTACCCACAAGACACCCCGTTAGCCATGGAGGAGGTGTGTTTCTGGTTTTACTGAAACAAGGGCGGGTGGGACCCAGGCTTTTTGTTGGTATTACTGCTTGTTTTTTTGTTCAAAATGACAGAACAGATTTTCAGAATGGATTTTTAAAAAACAACATTACATGTCATTATTTTTACTGCAGCAACATCCATAGGTTCCAAGCAGACTTTAACCTTGTCCTGGAGTTGTCTTCGAGGCAGGCCCATTATTTGGGGCATTGATTGCCTTCCAGTACAGTCAGATTAGGAATGTCACGTCACCAGGTTTTTTTTAACTCATATGTGCATAAAGACTTACAGAACACAATGTTTTGGTTACGTCTAACTACTGTGTTATAGAGCTTCGCGTATAAACTGGCCCAGGGCATGCATCGCCTCAATGATGCATAACCTATTCGGTTCTATTCACTAAGACAGGAGATATTAAAGTTTAACTGCGGGGAATTTGGATACGCGTCTGTCCAACATGGGTTGACATCAGCTCCGTAGACTATTTGGCAAAACTCGTAATGCCAATTCATTCTCGGCCGACAAGTCTCATAACCATATAGTAATGTCATATTTGGAGCTATTTCACTTTTGGAGTCACCAAGAATTGGCAGTAATCATCAGTCAAGCAAAACAAAACCCTGTGAATAGAATTGGTTCACCTCAGCCATGCAGTTTATCAAAATTTACCCTAAAGGTAATTTGATGTACCTTAGACTTTCCGATTCAAAACACATTAATTATGTTGGTGACATTGTGCCTAGGGCAAGCGACTATATTAATCACGTCTGCTATGCACCATATAGTCAAAGTAACATCCATCTATCGGGAACAGCGTTGTAATTGGCAAAATATTACTGCATTCCCAGCAGACGTACGGGCTTTGCATTACCAAAGTTACGCGGCAAAGGCACAAACACTCATGATTCATGGCAGGCCCAATGTGGCAACACTATTGATTTCCAGCAGAGGCCTTGTTGAATACTATGTGGATTAACGCAACGTGAGAAAGCTCAAGGTAAATTTTTGCTTGAAAGTGCCATCTAGGGTTCGTCAGACACATGCATCGCATCTAAGGATGGGGAGCCACTAACACCAGTCCCTAGAGCTTGTGGGGGCTAGATGGAGTGATGCAGGAGTCCTGTAATTTCCCCAACACATAGAATCAATTACCTCATGATTGTTGTGGGTTCACAATTTTGGGACTCAAGGGTTTCTGTAGACAATCTACAACCGTTGGCTTCTGTTCACTCAGATTGATAACACCACTGTGGGTGGCACATTATCCATTAACAAGGGTGTATTAAGAATCCTTATATCTTACGACAGAGGGTGAGATTGTCGAACCCTCATTTGGCACTCGGTGGTATTGAGAGGACCTATTTGGGACATCTACCGAGGTAGATATAACACGTTAACAGATGCTGGATCATGTTATCGGTGGCTTAATGACAACACAGAATGGGATGTTTATCAGACAGTCCTTTAACAAAATTTATCGACTCACTTATGATTTGGGCATACCAAAATATTGAGCTGTTTTTGCATCTAGACTAAACATCATTAAACCCAGAGTATGTTTCCTGGCAAGCAGGATCCAGGAGCAAAGGCAGTGGATGCTTTCTCTGCTCCTCAATTGGGGAGGATTTGTTTATGTATACTTTCCGAGTTCCCACTTTCCTTTCCTTCCCGGTGTCAAACTCGTCTCACAAACCGGATGCTTCCAAAATCAAGCATAGACTAAGCACACAGCAGTATTGGTATGCCAGATTGGCCTACTCAAGCCTGGTCCCCAAAATCCATTTGGGAACTATAATTCCAGCCAGTTAGGCTGTACCCAAAGCAGACGCGTGGAACGCTCGCTATTGAACCCAGTGGATCTGAATTTTTAGAGGATGTTCGCCCTTCACCTTGATTTCTTTCTACTGCTGGCCACCTTTTTCTGTTTTCCACCCTCATACGATTCAAGGTCACATGGAAGTTCTAGTTTCGTCACTATCTTACGTACATTCTCGATCAGGTCTTCTATGGTATTCTGTGATTCAACACGCGTCGTCGCTTTGACTGATTGCGCGCACTTTTCGTCAGACGGACACGTGCCCTTCCTTCTCACTAATCGGCTCAGCGTAACGCTCCCTGCAACAAATCGAAGATCACACTTCCAAAAACTGGTAGAGCTTCTCGTTTATCTTATTAATCTTGGAATCTCTCTTCCACAGAAGGTAGTTGGTTGGTGGCCACAGTTCCGTGGCTATATTGACGAGGGAGTTAAATGTCCGCTTGTGCTAAAGGGATCCGGGGGTGTGGAGAGAAGGCAGTACGGGATACTGATTGTGGATGATCAGTTCCATGATTTCTATGTTTCTATGATATGGGGAGAAGGCAGGTACGGGGTACTGATTGTGGATGATCAGCCATGATCACATTGAATGGCAGTGCTGGCTCGAGGGCCGAATGGCCTACTCCTGCACCTATTGTCTGTTGTCTATTGACCGGCAGTGTCACCTACTCCTTGACAGCGTTACAGGCAGCGTCACCTACTCCTTCTCTCCAGAGATGCTGCCTGACCAGCTGATTAACTCCGGCTTCCTCGTGTATGTCTCCTTTCGGGAACCTACACCTACCCCTTCCGGCATCTCGCCCCAGCGAGTGGGACGGAAAAATTCCCACTGAAGCCCGAGGAACGCATGGTGTATCCGTGGGAGAGGAAAAGGGAAAAAACAAAAATCGACGCATTGGCCATCTGTGGTCCCCGACTGCTCCGTACAGATGTTGGGCGGGAACGGGAATGGTGTTCTCTGCCGCAACATTCCCACACACTGCTGAACACTTGTCACCACTCACCGGGAGACATGGGTGAGTTCTTGGAGGTGTCAGCTTTGGAAAAGACACAGCAGTATCACCATGAAGTCAAAAGGTCACTGATTCCATAAAATTAAAGCTCCGTCATCCAGCCTCCTGCACCACATGGAAATCTCTCTCCCTTCAAAGGTTTCTGCATTTGTTTTATTTATACAGATATTTGTAGTCCTTTATGACCAAGGAAAAGGATATTTTAAATTTAATTCAGCACGGAAGGTAGACACTGAATGCATAAGAATCAATCTATTAACCAATAGGTTTATTGGCCAAGTATGTTCACATACAAGGAATTTGCCTTGGTGCTCCACCCGCAAGTGACAACATGACATACTGTGACAGTTAGGAATGACACATAAAACATTAAACATTAATAATAAAACACTATCGATGCTAGTGTGTGTGTGTAGGGTTGTGCAAATGCTAGTGTGTGTCGGGCAGTGTTCGTGTGTAGGGATCAGTGCAGTGGGCCGAAGGGCCACTCCGTATCTCTAAACTGAACTAAACTAAACTAAGCTGAATGTAGAAACACGGATAAATAGGTGCAGGAGTTGGCCACTCGGCCCATCGAGCCATTCACCTCCTAACCTCACATGTATCCGCATTATACTGCATCTGCCCACTTACCCAATCTGTCCAAGTCACCCTGCAGCCTCATAGCATCCTCCTCACAGCTCACACTGCCACCCAGCTTTGTGTCATCCGCGAACTTGGAGATGTTACATTTGTCTAAATCGTTAATATATATTGTAAATAACTGGAGTCCCAGCACCGAGCCTTGCGGCACCCCAATAGTCACTATATTAATCTGCAACTAAACTAAACTGAACTAAATTTGAATCTCAATCTGGTCTTATCAAGGAAGATACTTAAAATGCTGGAGTAACTCAGCGGGACAGGCAGCATCTCTGGAGAGAAGGAATGGTTGACATTTCGGGTCGCGACCATTCTTCAGACTGAGTCTAGTTTAGTTTAGTTTAGTTTAGAGATACAGAGTAGAAACAGGCCCTTCAGCCCATCGAGTCCGCGCCGACCAGCGATCCCCGCATGCTAGCACCATCCCACACACACTAGGGACAAATTTACACATACACCAAGCCAATTAAATGACAAACCTGTACATCTTTGGGGTGTGGGAGGAAACCAAAGATCTCGGAGAAAACCCGCGCAGGTCACGGGGAGAATGTACAAACTCCGTACAGACAGCGTCCGTGGTCGGGATCGAACCTGGGTCCCTGGAGTTGTGAAGCGGTGACACTACCGCTGTGCCACTGGGCCACCCTTGTAGCCTGACGATGTTGTCTGCTTTCACCAAGGAGAAGGACATTCTCGCTTGGAAGATAAGCACAGAATTGCTGGAGTAACTCAGCGGGTCAGGCATCATCTCTGGAGATGAATGGGTGACGTTTCGAGTCGAGAGCCTTCTTCAGACGGAGAGTCTAGTTTGGTTTAGTTAAGTTGAGAGATACAGAGTGGAAACAGGCCCTTTGGCCCATCGAGTCCGCGCCGTCCAGTGATCACCCCCGGGCACTCGTACGTTTCTACGCACTCGGGGCAATTTTACAAAGCCAATTAACCCGTACATTTTTGGGATATTGAAGGAAACCCACACAGGTCACGGGGAGAACGTGCAAACTCCGTACAGACAGCACCCGTAGTCGGGGTCGAACCCGGGTCTCCAGCACTGTGAGGCAGCGACTGCCGCCCCAATGCTTCTTTCAAGTACGCAGATGCATATTGAAATCCCAGGTGGAGTTTAGTCGAGAGAGTGTGCACTTTGGGAGGTTGAAAGGAAGGGGAAAATATGAAATGAATGACCTGTTCCTTACCAGCATTGGTGTGCAGAGGGACCAGCCAGGATCACAGTGAATGGCGGTGCTGCCTCGAAGGGCCGAATGGCCTCCACCTGCACCTATTATCTATTGTCTATCTTGGAGCCCAAGTCCATAACTCCTTGAAAGTGGCAACACAAGTAGACAGAGCAGTGGAGAAGGCATACGTTATTCTTGCCTCCATTAGTCATTGAATATTAAGGGCCTGTCCGATTTGGTGATTTTTTTCGGCGACTGCCGGCATCATTGACAGACGTATCAGGTCACCGAAAAATTTGCGGTGTTACGCGGCGTGACAACCTATCGACGCACGGTGTTTTTTCAAGTGTCGCAACATTTTTTTTGTCGTCGCTGGATTTTGAAATGTTCGAAATCTTTTGGTGTTGCCGGCAAGTGGGACGCAGGCCCTTAACAGTCAGGAAGTCACGATGCTGCTTTATAGGACTTTGGTCTGGCCGCATTTGTAGTTATTGCGTGCAGTTCTCGCCGCCGTTCTCGCAGAAAGCACGTGGAAACCTTGATGGAATATCTCAGCGGGTCAGGCAGCATCTCCTGAGGAAAAAGAATAGGCGACCTTTCAGGTCGGAGCCATCTTCGGACTGTTTTTTTCCCCAAGATGATACGTGGATTAGAGGGAGAGGTTGGAGAGACCTGTATTGTTTTTCTTCAGAGCATTTAAGAATAAGGAGCAAGCCATTTAGAACGGAGGCGACGAAACACTTTTTCACACAGAGAGTTGTGAGTCTGTGGAATTCTCTGGCTCAGAGGGTGGTTGAGGCATGTTCTCTGGATGCTTTCAAGAGAGAGCTAGATAGGGCTCTTAAAGATAGCGAAGTCAGGGGATATGGGGAGAAGGCAGGAACGGGGTACTGATTGTGGACGATCAGCCATGATCACATTGAATGGCGGTGCTGGCTCGTAGGGCCGAATGGCCTACTCCTGCACCTATTGTCCAATGCAGGCTAAGGAGAGACCTGATAGAATCATTGGGTGGAATTGTCAAAGACTAGATGGCACAGCTTGAAGGTGAGAGGGACAAAGTTAAATGGAGATACAAAGACGTACAGGTGTGTAGGTTAATTGGCTTGGTAAATGTAAAAATTGTCCCTAGTGTGTGTAGGATAGTGTGCGGGGTTCACTGGTTGGTGCCGACCCAGTGGGCCTGTTTCTGCGCTGTATCTCTAAACTAAACTAGACCAATCTGCAGAGCAAGTTTTGACATGCGGAGTGTCTGGTGCCTGGAACGCGCTGCCAGGGGTCGTGGTGGAGGCAGATATGATAGTGGCGTTTACGCAGCGTGTGGATGTGCAGGGAATGGAGGGACATGGATCACATGCAGGCAGAAGAGATTGGTTTAACTTGGCACCATGTTCGACGCGGACATTACAGCCGAAGGGCCCATTCCTCTGCTCAACTGTAAAACCCCTGTCCCACGGTACGAGTTCATTCCAAGAGCTCTCCCGAGTTTGCCCTGATTCGAACTCGGAGATTTACGGTCATGGCCACTCGTCGGTACTCGGGGCTCTCGTGTACATTTTTTCAACATGTTGAAAAATCTTCACGAATCTTCCCGTGCTTACCTGCCGTTAGCGAGTCTTCCCGAGTACCTGCAGTTAGCGTTACGAGCCGCTAAGAGACGTCCCCGAGCTCCGACGTACCCGCTACGTTCATTCTCCGTGCTTACCACGAGTTTGATTTTTATTAAACTCGGGAGAGCTCTTGGAATGAACTCGCACCATGGGACAGGGCTTTAAGAATGATATAGTGTGGAAACAGGCCCTTCGGCCCAACTTGCCCACACCGACCAACATGTCCCCATCTACATTAGT
>NC_073425.1:219375-321875 GCF_028641065.1 Leucoraja erinaceus
CCTACCCTACGCTGCACTCCCTCAATAGCAAGAATACAATCAATCCAAACTCCAGACCAATAGGCGGAGCAAAGGGGAAGATACAGAGTGCAGAATATAGTTCTCAGCATTGTAGCGCACCAGTTCCACAGACAAAGTCCAATGTCCGCAATGGGGTAGAGGTGAATCGGACAGTACCCTAGCTTATGGAAGGGCCGTTCAGAAGCCTGATAACAGAGGGGAAGAAGCTGTTCCTGAGTCTGGTGCTGCGAAACGTCAGCGAAAAGACTAGACATGACTACAATTGAGCCGTCCACAGCGTACAGATACAGGATATAGGGAATAATGTTTAGTTCAAGTTAAAGTCCAGTAAAGTCCGATCAAAGATAGTCCGAGTTCTCCAATGAGGTCGACAGTAGCTCAGGATCACCCTCTAACTGGTGGTAGGATGATTCAGTTTCCCGATAACAGCTGTGAAGAAACTGTCCCTGAATCTGGAGGTTGCCAAAAATGTTGGAGAAACTCAGCGGGTGCAGCAGCATCTATGGAGCAAAGGAAATAGGCAACGTTTCGGGCCAAAACCCTTCTTCAGACTGATGGGGGGTGGAGGGGAGAAGGAAGGAAAAAGGAGGAGGAGGAGCCCGAGGGCTGAGGGATGGGAGGAGACAGCCCGAGGGCCAAGGAAGGGGAGGAGACAGCAAGTGCTAACAAAATTGGGAGAATTCAATGTTCATGCCCGCAGGATGCAGACTCCCCAAGCGGAATATGAGGTGCTGTTCCTCCAATTTCCGGTGTTGCTCACTCTGGCCATGGAGGAGACCCAGGACAGAGAGGTCGGATGGGGAATGGGAGTGGGAGTTGAAGTGCTGAACCACCGGGAGGTCAGGTTGGTTCTTGCGGACCGAGCGGAGGTGTTCGGCGAAACGATCGCCCAACCTCCGCCTGGTCTCCCCGATGTAGATCAGCTGACCTGTCCCTTTACCTCCCCCCTTGACTCCATTCAAGGACCCAAGCAGTCGTTCCAGGTGCGACAGAGGTTCGCCTGTATCTCCTCCAAACTCATCGCCTGCATGCCCTGCGACTGGCTGCAGTTCCCTGGTCGCGAAAACAATTTTTCTTTTAATTACGCCTGTGGGCCGGATGATTTCGGGTTAGGGGCCGGATCCGGCCCCTGGGCTGAAGGTTGACGACCCCTGCATTAAGGTGAGATGTGTAAAATGTCTGTTCACTCCTTCATGGGAAAGATGTTCAGTTCAGTTCAGTCTAGTTTATTGTCACGTGTACCGAGGTACAGTGAAAAGCTTTTGTTGCGTGCTAACCAGTCAGCGGAAAGACAATACATGATTACAATCGAGCCGTTCACAGTTTATTGATACATGATAAGGGAATAATATTTAGTGCAAGGTGATGCGAGCAAAGTCCGATCAAGGATAGTCCAGCATTTTTGTAAATCAGTCTGAAGAAGGGTCTCGACCCGAAACGTCGCCTATTCCTTCGCTCCACAGATGCTGCCTCGCCCGCTGAGTTCCTCCAGCATTTTTGTCTACCTTTGATTTTTCCAGCACCTGCAATTCTTTCTGAAACAAAGGCTATTCCGAGGGTCACCAATGAGGTAGATAGTAGTTCAGGACTGCTCTCTGGTTGTGGTAGGATGGTTCAGTTGCCTGATGAACATGGACAAACTTAAATGGTTTTCTCTGGCGCACTGGAGGCTAAAGCAGAGACCTGATAGAAGTTTATATAATATTATTTGAGGCGTGGATAGGATAATTAGTTGGAAGCTATCTACGCAAGGTGGAAATGTCAAAGACTAGAGGGGCACATCTTTGAGTTGGGAGATGCAAAGTTTAAAGGGTTGTGCCGGGCAAGAGGGTGGTGGGTGGCAGCAAGACGCTGCCAGGGGTGGTGGTGGCTTCGAGTATCTGAAGGGGCTGTTCCTCAAGTTTTGGCTCCACTTTAGTCCGACGCTGTTGATTTTTGGGCACCCGGTACAGAGGGGGGAGCGTCGGGAGGGGAGGGGGTCTCCCTGGTGGTCTGCTCCTGGGCCTGGCCAAGATGGCCATTCGCGGGTCCAGGGAGCGGGCAGTCGACGGGCAGCACAGCGATCGGCTGCCTGCCCCTTTTCCGGGCCCACGCCCGTGCCCGCGAGTCCCTGGAGAGGGAGCACGTGGCGTCCACGGGGAATCTGGAGGCCTTCCGTCATCGCTGGTCACCACGGGGGTAAATTTGCTCGCTGAATTTATCAAAAGTAAGTTAATAATGCCTTACTTTTGATGAAATTCAGCGAGCAAACGCGATAATTCCCGATATTTTGGACCTGTAAATATCCACGGCAAATGTCGGCTGTTCATTTCCACCGGTTTGGCACCTTCAGTTCCCTCTTGAATTTACCTTACTTGCTACCTTTTTTTTCCCCTGTAAATCTAGGTAGCTGTGCCTCACGGTCACCCCGACTGGCACAGTAATTTGCAGCTCACAACCTCGCCGTTTTCTATGTTTTTAACGGGTGGGAAAATGCGTTTTTTCCCATCCACTAACATGTACCGAACCCTCGAGTGTCCTCCACTTGAGAATTTTGGTCACGTGAGTGCGGATCTACGCTCCAGTGACCTTTAGTGAAATCACCCTATTGTTGATAAAAATGTTAATATTTTAATTTGATAACTTTGTTTGTAAAATGGCAATATGGGCAATATTGATCGTGTTACCACTTTGTCTTTTTTGTTTGTTCTGAATAAAAGCATTTTGTACGAAAAAAAACCAACAAAGGGGTGGTGGTGGAACCTTGAGCAAAACAAAAAGTGCTGGAGGAACTCAACGGTTTAGTTCAGTTTGGAGATACAGCTCGGAAACAGGCCCTTCAGCCCACCGGGTCCGCTCCGACCAGCGATCCCCACATCCGCCACACACTAGGGACAAGCCAACTAACCTAAAAAAAACCTGCACGTCTTTGGAGTGTGGGGGAACTTTACTTTAGGCTTTACAGAGGCCCTTCGGCCCGAAGGCTGGCACTATCCTACACACACACACACACTAGGGACGATTTACAATCTACAGAAGCCAATTAACCTGGGGCGTGTGGGAGTGAACCGGAGCATCCGGAGGAAACCCACCCATGCAGGAGAACGTGCAAACTCCGCAGAGTCAGCGCCCGTAGTCGGGATCGAACCCGGGTCTCCGGGGCTGCGTTCGCTGTGAGGCAGCGACTCTACCGCTGCGCCATCGTGACCTACCTAGATTTTCCGGCAGCTTCTGCGGAGGGAATGGGCAGATGCTGGTTTGGATCGGGACCCTCCTTCCGGCACAGTGTAGGAGTGTGGGAGAAAGCTGGAAAAAGAGGTAGCACGCCAAGCCTGCCGAGCGATGGATGGAAATGATGTGACAGTGATGGAGTTACTGAGCGGGCCAGGAAGCAGCTCAGGAAGGCCAGCTCCATCCTGGGGGCGGAGTTGAAGTTGGGTTCACGGGAGGTTGGTCTTGGAGGGGAGGATGCTCCTCAAACTGCGGAGCATCCTGGACAATACAGCTCACCCCCCTCCGTGACACACTGGTCAACCTGAGGAGCACTTTCAGCAACAGACTGGTTCATGTTTCATGTATTTTGTGTTGTTATGACATTTGCCAGATCAATTTCCCTCCTGGGATAAATAAAGGTCTATCATATCATATCATATCGTATCGGGGAACATGGATCGGTGATGATTCAGGTTAGGACCCTTCTTCAGACTGATTGTAGGGGTCAAAGCCCGGCAGGTGATAGTCTGGTGTCGGAAGGAACCGCAGATGCTGGTCTAAACCGAAGAGTGCTGGAGTAACTCAACGGGTCTGGCAGCATCTCTGAGAGAAGGAATGGGTGATGTTTCAGGTTCTTCTGAAGAAGGGTCTCATCCCGAAAAGTCAAACCATTCCTTCTCTCCAGAGATGCTGCCTGACCCGCTGAGTTACTCCAGCACTCTGTGAAACGTCACCTATCCATGTTCTCCATAGATGCTGCCTGACCCGCTGAGTTACTCCAGCACTCTGTGAAACGTCACCTATCCATGTTCTCCACAGATGCTGCCTGACTCGCTGAGTTACTCCAGCACTCTGTGAAACGTCACCTATCCATGTTCTCCACAGATGCTGCCTGACTCGCTGAGTTGCTCCAGCACTCTGTGAAACGTCACCTATCCATGTTCACCACAGATGCTGCCTGACTCGCTGAGTTACTCCAGCACTCTGTGAAACGTCACCTGTCCATGTTCTCCACAGATGCTGCCTGACCCGCTGAGTTACTCCAGCACTCTGTGAAACGTCACCTATCCATGTTCTCCACAGATGCTGCCTGACTCGCTGAGTTACTCCAGCACTCTGTGAAACGTCACCTATCCATGTTCTCCACAGATGCTGCCTGACTCGCTGAGTTACTCCAGCACTCTGTGAAACGTCACCTATCCATGTTCTCCACAGATGCTGCCTGACCCGCTGAGTTACTCCAGCACTCTGTGAAACGTCACCTATCCATGTTCCCCACAGATGCTGCCTGACCCGCTGAGTTACTCCAGCACTCTGTGAAACGTCACCTATCCATGTTCTCCACAGATGCTGCCTGACCCGCTGAGTTACTCCAGCACTCTGTGAAACGTCACCTATCCATGTTCTCCACAGATGCTGCCTGACCCGCTGAGTTACTCCAGCACATTGCGCCTGGCTTCAGGTGATAGGTTGGTATAGGCGAGAGGGGAGGGATTTTGATGTTTGGACAAAAGACAGAAGATGTGAGACAAAAGGATTGAAGAGATGCAAAGTGTGAAGCCAGAGGAAGGATGGCATGGGGGTGAGGAGGGGGTGGGGGGGATAGCATGGGGGGGGGGGGGGGGGGGGTGGGAGAGAGGGAAAATAGTTGCAAGTCTAGTATGTAGAATCAAAGAACTGCAGATGCTGGTTTATTCCAAAGATAGACCCAAAGTACTCAATGGGTCAGGCAGCATCTTTGGAGAAAAAGGATGGATGACATTTTGGTACGGGGCGCTTCTTCAGTGGGTAAAGTAGAGATGGGAGGGTGGGGGTGGAGGGATGTGAGGTGGGTATAGGGGAAAGAAGGTGAGGGTAATATAGATGCATAAAACAGGAGATTTCAAGCTTCATGCCGCTAGCTTGTCAGCTACCCAAGCAGAGTATGAGGTGCCGTTCCGCCAGTTTGCGCTGTCTCTCTGCAATATGAATGGGAGCTAGTGTGCTCCTATGCCACAGCGAACCACATCATCCGTCAGGAGCAACAACATAAAACAGTCAGCAGATCAACGGGGGGTCCTTCAACCTGTCAGAACCCATTCACAATGTGGGCCCTGTGTAAAACTGCACAGGGCCTGCAGTCAGTGTAGGAAGGAACTGCAGATGCTGGTTTATGCCTGAAGGAGGACACAGCATGCTGGTGTAACTCAGCGGGAGGGAAAGAACAGGTGACGTTTCGGGTCGGGGACCCTTCAGTTCTCAGTTTTTAGAGATGCGGCGCGGGAAACAGGCCCGTTGAATCCCGCGCCGACCAGCGATCCCCGCACACTAACACTGTCCTACAATAGAGACAGACAGTTTTTACATTCACACCCCAAATTAACCTATGAACCTGTACGTCTTAAGGGCCTGTCCCACTCACGCGGTCATGGTTCGTGGGGTGGCGCCCGTATGGTCGTGAGTAGTCGCCCAAAGACCTTTTTCTGGTCGCCGCTGGATTTTCAACATGTTGAAAATTTTCGGCAACCTGCTGGGACTATGACGGGTGTCGGCAGTTGCCGAAAAAAATCGTGTAAGTGGGACAGGCCCTTTAAGAGTGTGGGTGGAAACCAGAGAGAAACCGTGCGACCAGCTATCTCCCGCACACTAGTATTGTCCTACACGCACGCTAGAGCCAATCTACAATTTTTACCGATGCCATTGAAACTACAGACCTGCGCGTCTTTGGAGTGCAGGAGGAAACCGGAGCACCCGGAGAAAACCCACGCAGGTCACGGGGAGAACGTACAAACCCCGCACAGACAGCGCCCGTAGTCGGGATCGAACCTGTGTCTGTGGAGTTGTGAAGTGGTGACTCTACCGTTGCACCACCGTGCCGCGACTTTTTCCAGACGCTTCAGGTTGGAAACTCTCAGACTGAGAGTGGAGGTGGGGGGGAGGAGAGGGGGGAGGGGGGGGCGGGCGACGAGGCGGGGGAGGAGGAGGGGAGGGTGAGTGAGGGGGGGGGATGGGGGGTGAGTGTGCGGGGGGGTGGGGTGGGGGTGAGTGAGGGGGGGGGGGGGTGTTTGGTGAGGGAATAAATTGGAGGCAAGAAAAGACCAGAATTAAATAGGACCGGCAACGCATGACTTTATGGGGAATGGAGCCCACAATGGTCTATTGTTGGCTGGGGGGGGTGTGATAATGAGAGGGATGCAAGGTGTCATCAACATTCAGTCTGAAGAAGGGTTCTGACCCTAAGCCTATTATTTTTCTCACAAGATGCTGCCTGACCCGCTGAGTTACTCCAGCACTCTTTGACTATCAAGACGCTGAGCTCCAGTTGATAGACACAAAAAGCTGGAGTAACTCTAGAGTGAGGGAATGGGTGATGTTTCGAGTCGAGACCCTTCCCCATGGACGCCGTATGTTCCCTCTCCAGGGACAGGCGGGCACGGACGTAGGCCCGGACAAGGGGCAGGTCGTCGACAGGGTGAGGACCCTCGACTGCCCGCTGCCTGGTCCTATCCATGCCATGGAGCAGTATACCCTGCTCGTGAGTGGACCTCGTACCAGCTGTGCCACCTTGCCACCCTACACCACACCAACTCCCGCTCCCATTCCAACACTGACCTTTCTGTCCTGGGCCTCCTGCACGAGGTCGTAAGGTCATAAGTGATTGGAGCAGAATTAGGCCATTCAGCCCATCAAGCCAACTCCGCCATTCAATCATGGCTGATCTATCTCTCCCTCTCAACCCCATTCTTCTGCCTTCTCCCCATAACCCCTGACACCCGTACTAATCAAAAATCTACCTATCGCTGCAGTAAAAATATCCACTGACTTGGCCTCAACAGCCTTCAGTGGTGAAGAATTTCACAGATTCACCACGCTCTGACGAAAGAAATTCGCCTTCAACTCCTTCCTAAAGGAACGTCCTTTAATTCTGAGGCTGTGACCTCTGGTCCTAGACTCTCCCGCTAGTGTAAACATCCTCTCCACATCCACTCTATCCAGGCCTTTCACTGTCAGAGTGAGGCCCAGCACAAATTGGAGGAACAGCACCTCATATTTCGCTTGGGCAGCTTACGCCACAATGAAATGAATATTGACATCGAACTTCTAGTAACCCGTGATTTTCCTCCCTCACTATCCCTCTCCCATCCTTGCTCTCCAACCAGTTTGACTGTCATCCTGATTAAATATTATCTTTATACACCTCGTTGTCAACTTCCCCTAGCTAGCAATGATCCATTCTACATCTTCCTTGAACTTCTAACCTTTTGATCTCTTGTTTTCACACCTTATCCTTCCATATCTCTGTGTCTCCCTCTCCCTCTCCCTCGACTCTCAGTCTGAAGAAGGGTCTCGATCCGAAACGTCACCCATTCCTTCTCGCCAGAGATGCTGCCTGTCCCGTTGAGTTGCCCCAGATTTTTGAGTCTATCCCTGTTAGCTCGCTTCTTTTTGCAGGAAATAATTTCCGTGAAACAGGAGCTGTGACTGGGATTTTTTAAATTGGTTGACGTGAATCATCCCAAACACTGTGCCAAGTATCAAAGGGCAAAGTCAATGCACAGAGACACGTCAGAGGAAGGATGTGCTGGCTCTGGGGAGGGCCCAGAGGAGGTTTACGAGAATGATCCCAGGAATGAGTAGGTTAACCTATGAGGAGCGTTTGACGGCCCTGTGCCTGTACTCGCTGGAGTTAAGAAGGATGAGGGGGGACCTCATATAAATGTACTGAAGAATGAAAGGCCTGGATAGAGTGGATGTGGAGAGGATGTTTCCACTAGTGGGAGAGTCCAGGACTGGAGGTCACAGCCTCAGAATTATAGGACGTTCCTTTAGGAAGGAGATGAGGAGAAATTTCTCTAGTCATAGGGTGATGAATCTGTGAGACTGTGGAGGCCAAGTCAGTCGATATTTTTAAGGCAGAGATCGTTAGATTCTTGATTATCAGAGGTAATGAGGAGAAGGCAGGAGAATGGGGTTAGGAGGTAGAGATAGATCAGCCATGATTGAATGGCAGAGTAGACTTGTTGGGTCAAATGGCCTCATTCTACTCCTCTTCCTTATGATCTAATGATGTTATTTTTGTGGGGAGAGAAATACACAGTGAAAAAAGACACAAAGTGCTGGAGTAACTCAACAGATCCGGCAGCATCTCTGGAGAACATGGATAGATGAAGTTTAATGTCCGGGCCCATCCTCAGGCACGAAGAAATGTCCCGATCCGAAACGTCATCCATCCATGTTCTCCAGAGATGCCGAGCACTTTGTATCTTTGTGTAACCAGCTTATGCAGTTAGACAATAGATGCAGGAGTAGGCCATTCAGCCCTTCGAGCCAGCACCGCCATTCAATGTGATCATGGCTGAACATCCACAATCAGTACCCCGTTCCTGCCTTCTCCCCATATCCCCTGACTCTGCTATCTTTAAGAGCCCTATCTAGCTCTCTCTTGAAAGTATCCAGAGAACCGGCCTCCACCGCCCTCTGAGGCAGAGAATTCCACAGACTCACCAATCTCTGTGTGAAAAAGTGTTTCCTCGTCTCCAAATGGCTTACTCCTTATTCTTAAACTGTGGCCCCTGGTTCTGGACTCCCCCAACATAGGGAACATGTTTCCTGCTTCTAGTGTGTCCAAACCCTTAATAAACGGATATGTTTCAATAAGATATCCTCTCATCCTTCTAAACTCCAGAGAATACAAGCCCAGCCGCTCCATACGACAGTCCCGCCATCCCGGGAAATAACCTTGTAAACCTACGCTGCACTCCCTCAATAGCGAGAATGTCCTTCCTCAAATTAGGGGACCAAAACTGCACACAATACTCCAGGCGTGGTCTCACTAGGGCCCAGTACAACTGCAGAAGGACCTCTTTGCTCCTAGTACGTTGTGTGTTCAGAGATATATAACAGCCTCCACAACGAGTCTGAACTGAAGCCACGGAGGTTATTGGCATCGGCCAACACGACAGACTTACTTAAGGCAATGAAAGGGGGAAGGGTGAGGAATTCTTCTTGAATTATTAAGAAGTTCAAAAATGAAAAAGGGGAGATGGTGCTTGGCATCGATGCAGCAATCCCGCAGGCACGGAGGGCCGAGAGCAGATGGGAAGTATCACGGCAACTGTACATGGGGAACATGTACCTGCCCATCATGGGTACTGTGAGGCAGCAACTCTACCGCTGTTTCTCTGCTGTACTGGGATTTAAGGTGGGAGGGGAAAGAGTTATAAGGGGATTAGATAGGGTAGATGCACAGAGTATTTTTCCATGAGCAGGGCAATCAAGAACCAGAGGTCATCGACATGAGATGAGAGGGTAAAGGTGTAATAGATTTAATACGCAAAGATTTAACTATAAATCTAGCAAACACAGGGGGCAACTTCTTGGACAATAGACAATAGACAATAGGTGCAGGAGGAGGCCATTCGGCCCTTCGAGCCAGCACCGCCATTCAATGCAATCATGGCTGATCATCCCCAATCAGTACCCCGTTCCCGCCTTCTCCCCATATCCCCTGACTCCGCTATCTTTAAGAGCCCTATCTAGCTCTCTCTTATGTTAAACTCTCATGCAATGTGTTATTTTTTAGTTGTATGGCTGTATGGTAACTCAAATCCCAATGTAGCAATTGGTGCATGTGACAATATATGTAACTTCAGGACCAAGAGTCAGGAGTTTATTGTCATGTGTCCCAGATAGGACAATGACATTCTTGCTTTGCTGCAGCACAACAGAACATAGTAGGCATGAATACAGAACAGATCATATCAGTGTGTCCATATACCATTGTATAAATATATACACACATCAATAAACAAGCAGATAAAGTGCAAATACACAGATAATGGTCTATTAGTGAACTTGAATTTGAACTTGAAAGCAGTCAGAGAACCGGCCTCCACCACCCTCTGAGGCAGAGAATTCCACAGTCTTTTTCCACACAGAGGGTGGGTGTGTGGAACGAGCTGCTAGAGGAGATAGTGTTTTAAGGAGGAACTGCAGATGGTGGAAAATCGAAGGTACACAAAAAAGCTGGAGAAACTCAGCGGGTGCAGCAGCATCTATGGAGCGAAGGAAATAGGCGACGTTTCGGGCCGAAACCCTTCTTCAGACTGTCAGAGGAGATCGTTGTGGCAGATATTGTAACGTAGACACATAGCCAGGTACATGGATATGAAAGATTTTTGAGGGACATAAGCCAAAAGAGATTGTCTTAGAAGGGACATCTTATTCGGCATGGACCCGTTGGCTGAAGAACCTGTGGCCGTGCTTCATGTCACTATGAAGTTACAGCTCTGCAACTGTTTACCCAGTTATACAATGAGCAATCAGTGGTTTTAAGGTTATTTGTTATCACCTGTACCAAGATGCAGTGAGATTCCTTTTCTGCATATAGATGAGTGAGATTATTGCCATGCAATCAGTACAATCCCCGGTCAATTAAGGAATTCATTGCCACGGAAGGCTGTGGAGGCCAAGCCAATGTATATATTTTAGATTTATATTATTTTATATATTTAGATAGATTCTTGATTAGACAATAGACACTAGACAATAGACAATAGGTGCAGGAGTAGGCCATTCGGCCCTTCGAGCCAGCACCGCCATTCAATGTGATCATGGCTGATCATCCCCAGTCAGTACCCCGTTCCTGCCTTCTCCCCATATCCCCTGACTCCGCTATTTTTAAGAGCTCTTTCGAACTCTCTCTTGAAAGCATACAGAGAACCTGCCTCCACCGCCCTCTGAGGCAGAGAATTCCACAGACTCACAACCCTCTGAAATAGTTTTTCCTCATCTCCGTTCTAAATTGCTTACTCCTTATTCTTAAACTGTGGCCCCTGGTTCTGGACTCCCCCGACATTGGGAACATATTTCCTGCCTCTAGCGTGTCCAAACCCTTATATGTTTCAATAAGCTTCTAAATCCTTCTAAATTCCAGAGTATACAAGCCGAGCTGCTCCATTCGCTCAGCATATGACAGTCCCACCATCTTGGGAATTAACATTGTGAACCTACACTGCACTCCCTCAATAGCTAGAATAAGTCCAAACCCCGGTCAATTAAGGAATTAATTGCCACAGAAGACGGTGGAGACCGCACATAGTAGTTCAGGTCAATGTATATTTTTAAGGCAGAGATAGATAATAGAACAACAGAAGACAACAGAGGAGGAGGACTGAATTTTGGAGCTTTCCCTCACAGTGGGAAACTTTGATCCCGCTGTGTGGAGATGTCTGTGTTAAAAACTATCATGTTCTGTGCTCCGTATTATTTGTATGGCTGTACGGTGACCACACATTCCATTGTACCAATTGGTACTTGTGACAAATAAATGTCTCTTGTCTTGTCTTGTCTTAGTCATAGATTCTTGATTAGTGCGGGTGTCAGGGGTTATGGGGAGAAGGCAGGAGAATGGGGTTGGGAGGGAGAGATAGATCAGCCATGATTGAATGGCGCTGACTTGATGGGCCGAATGGCCTAATTCTACTCCTGCAACCTATGAACTGTGATTCTGAAGTGAAGTGAAGCGTCCTCGTTAACGATACAGCAGGAGGCGCGCACATCGACACTGTAAACGCTCGCTGCCGAGTGTGATGATGAGCCTGAGGAAGGGGTCTCGACCCGAAACGTCACCCATTCCTTCTCTCCAGAGACGCTGCCTGTCCCGCTGAGTTAAGGGCCTGTCCCATTTGGGCGTTATTTGCGCCTCATTTACTCAACATCATTTACGCTTCACGATGCACGCGCGACATCATTTAGCGTCACGTTTTCTTCACACAGAGAGTGGTGAATCTCTGGAACTCTCTGCTGCAGAGGGTAGTCGAGGCCACAGTTCATTGGCTATATTTAAGAGGGAGTTAGATGTGGCCCTTGTGGCTAAGGGGATCAGAGGGTATGGAGAGAAGGCAGGTACGGGATACTGAGTTGGATGATCAGCCATGATCATATTGAATGGCGGTGCAGGCTCGAAGGGCCGAATGGCCTACTCCTGCACCTAATTTCTATGTTTCTATGTTTCTATGTACGTGTCGTGATGCACACGTGACGCGCGTCTGGCGTGCATTACACGTGCATGGCGCGTGGCGAGACGTGGTGGCGTAGGCAGTGACATGCGGTGGCGCGCGGTGCCCCAGGATGTTTGGATTCACAAAATCTTCGCGCGCCGCCTGCGTGACGGGCAAATGGCGCCCAAGTGGGACAGGCCCTTGACTCCGGCGCTTTGTGTCTGTCGTCGTGACGATGCGCTCCCTCACTGAGCAGAGAGAAGCATCACAGCCGCCACTGATTGGGGTCTGCAAGTTATTACCGAGCTGAATGCAAACACGGCCGTTAGTCATTGTTTCCGAAGCAGGGGCCTGCCAGGTCCATGTGTTCATGTTTTTGTTTATGGGGAGCTGATGATCTCTCTCCGATGCAAGTCTCCCTGCAAGGCATTCCGTGCTCATTATCCCACTGTATCGCACAATGGAAAGTGTGACTCATGACATGCTGAGTGTTGGGGCTGGCTGCTACGCAGGTCCCAGGCACAAGCCTTGTTCATTAAAGCACTCGCGGTCACACTCCCAGCCCTCCCTGTCAGCCCCAACCACTTACCCCTTTGTTCTCGACTAGTGCGGGTGCCAGGGGTTACGGGGAGAAGGCAGGAGAATGGGGTTGGGAGGGACAGATAGATCAGCCATGATTGAACGGCGGAGTGGACCTGATGGGCCGAATGGCCTAATTCTGCTCCTAGCACTTATGAACTGATGAACTCCCCACACCATCTTCCATCAGGGCAGTCACGGTGGCACAGCGGTAGAGTTGCTGCCTTACAGCGAACCCGGGTTTGATCCCGACTACGGGCGCTGTCTGTAAGGAGTTTGTACATTCTCCCCGTGACCTGCGTGGGTTTTCTCCGAGATCTTCCCTCATTCCAAAGACGTACAGGTTTGTAGTTTAATTGGCTTGGTATAAGTGTAAATTGGCCCTAGGGGGTATAGCATAGTGTTAATGTGCGGGGATCGCTTGTCGGCACGGACCCGGTGGGAAGAAGGGCCTGTTTCCATGCTGTATCTCTAAACTATTGTACACTTCAGTTCACAGACCCAAAACACAGTAGTAGCTCAACGGGACCGGCAGTATCTCTGGAGAGAAGGAATGGACGATGTCTCTGGTCCAGACCCTTCTTCAGACAGATGTCAGGGGATAGATGGCAGGTACGTAAATGAGGAAGTGTATAGATCAGGAAGAGTAAGGTGTGAAAACAGGATAAAGGGAAAGGAGCTCTCCATGGTTTTTTTTAAACCAGCATCTGCAGTTCAGTCTTACACTTCGGTTCAGCTCAGTTTAGTTTATTGTCACGTGTACCGAGGTACAGTAAAAAGCTTCTGTTGCGTGCTAACCAGTCAGCGGAAAGACAATACATGATTACCATCGAGCCATTCACAGTGTATGGATACATGATAAGGGAGTAATGTTTAGAGTCATAGAGTCATAGAGTGTTACAGCATGGAAACAGGCCCTTCGGCCCAACTTGCCCACACCGGCCAACATGTCCCAGCTAGACTAGTCCCACCTGCCAGCATTTGGTCCATATCCCTCCAAATATGTAATATCCATGTGAGGTTTATTGCAAGGTAAAGCCAGCAATATAGTCCAAGTATCCCCGATGAGGTAGATAGTAGTTCAGGACTTGACTTAAGCGGTGCTGGCTCGAAGGGCCAAATGGCCTCCTCCTGCACCTATTTTCTGTTTTCTATGTAACTCAGTCCTTAACTCCAGCTTTTTGTTCCTATCTTCACTTTAAACCACCATCTGTAGTTCCTTCACACACTTCCTTGTGTTTGTCTTGATTGTGTTTAGGTGTAGTAATGTCTCATCTGGCTGGGATAGTATGCAGTGCAAAGCTTTTCACTGTACCTCCCTACCATTTACCATGTACGTCCTATTTTGATTTGTCCTGCCAAGGTGTAGCACCTCACATTTAGCAGCATTAAACTCCATCTGCCATCTTTCAGCCCATTCTTCCAAATGGCCTAAATCACTCTGTAGACTTTGGAAATCCTCTTCATTATCCACAACACCCCCTATCTTGGTATCATCTGCATACTTACTAATCCAATTTACCACCCCTTCATCCAGATCATTGATGTACATGACAAACAACAAAGGACCCAACACAGGTCCCTGGAGCACCCCACTAGTCACCTGCCTCCAAGCCTCCAATGTTTTATTATTATTAATGTTTACTGTTTTCTGAGTCATTCGTTACAGCCACTGTATGTCATGTTGTTACTTGTGGGCGGAGCATCAAGGCAAATTCCTTGTATGTGAATACTTGGCCAATAAACTTACTTACTT
Organism: Leucoraja erinaceus; assembly: GCF_028641065.1. Classification (NCBI taxonomy): domain Eukaryota; kingdom Metazoa; phylum Chordata; class Chondrichthyes; order Rajiformes; family Rajidae; genus Leucoraja; species Leucoraja erinaceus. The sequence continues at coordinate 233,905 of NC_073425.1, forward strand.
TACTGGACTTTACCTTGCACTAAACATTATTCCCTCTATCCTGTATCTGTACACTGTGGACGGCTCAATTGTAATCATGTAAAGGGTCAAGAGCTTCAAATTCCTGGGCGTGCACATCTCTGAAGATCTTTCCTGGTCCGAGAACACTAATGCAATCATAAAGAAAGCTCATCAGCGCCTCTACTTCCTGAGAAGATTACGGAGAGTCGGATTGTCAAGGGGGACTCTCTCTAACTTCTACAGGTGCACAGTAGAGAGCATGCTGACTGGTTGCATCGTGGCTTGGTTCGGCAACTTGAGCGCCCTGGAGAGGAAAAGACTACAAAAAGTAATAAACACTGCCCAGTCCATCATCGGCTCTGACCTTCCTTCCATCGAGGGGATTTATCGCAGTCGCTGCCTCTAAAAGGCTGGCAGTATCATCAAGGACCCACACCATCCTGGCCACACACTCATTTCCCCGCTACCTTCAGGTAGAAGGTACAGGAGCCTGAAGACTGCAATGACCAGGTTCAGGAATAGCTACTTCCCCACAGCCACCAGGCTATTAAACCTGGCTCGGACAAAACTCTGATTATTAATAAGTAATTATCTGTTATTTGCACTTTACCATTTTATTTATTCGTGTGTGTATATATTTATATTATAGTATATGGACACACTGATCTGTTCTGTAGTCAATGCCTACTATGTTCTGTTGTGCTGAAGCTAAGCAAGAATTTCATTGTCCGGAAGTGGCGGCGCTGTTAACAGCTGCGGCTCGCCTGCAGTCCGTCTGTCTTTACTTTTTTCTGTTGTTTTTTTTGTCTTGTTTTGGTTAAGTTTTAGTTTGTTGGGTTGTGTTAGAGGGGGTGGAACATTTTCTCTGTCTCTTCCTTCGGGGGAATGCGACTTTTTCATGTCGTATCCCCCTTCTCTGCCTCCGTCTGCGCTGAGGCCTAATGGCGGAGCTGGCGGCCTCCAGCCTGCGACCGACCCCGAGGCTCCGGAGGCGGAGCCAGCCAGGACTTACCAACGAGAGGCTGGCCGTCTTCGGGGCTGAGCAGCGGTGGCCCGACTTGCTGGTGCGGCGTTCTGGCTTTCGGCGGCGGCCTGGGGCTGATGCAGCGGGGCCCGGAGCTGGGGCAGCGGCCTGGAGCTGGGGCAGCGGCCCGGAGCGGAGACGGCGGGACCTGGAGCAGCGAATGCGGGACCAGAAGCTGGCGCGGTGGCCTGGAGCTGGGGCAGCGGCCCAGAGCGGAGACTGCAGGACCCGGAGCTGGGGCAGCGACCTGGAGCTGGGGCATCGGCTTGGAGCTGGGGCAGCGGCCCGGTGCGGAGACTGCAGGACCCTGGGGCGGGGACCGGAGCTGGGGCGGCGACCTGGAGCTGGGGCAGGCTTGGAGCTGGGGCAGCGGCCCGGTGCGGAGACTGCAGGACCCGGAGCTGGGGCGGCGACCTGGAGCTGGGGCATCGGCCTGGAGATGGGGCAGCGGCCCGGTGCGGAGACTGCAGGACCTGGAGCTGGGGCGGCGACCTGGAGCTGGGGCGGCGACCTGGAGCTGGGGCGGCGGCCCGGAGCTGATGCTGTGGCGGGCCGTCTCGGAGCGGGGACGGCGTTCCGACTATCGGCAGCGGCGACATCACCACCGAGGTCCGCTGGACTGGAGAGCGGCATCTCCGGCCTGGATACCGCCTCAGCGCAGAGGGAGAACAAGGAGGGAAGAGATGGAAACTAAGACTTTGCCTCCATCACAGTGAGGATGTGCTTGGTGAACTCACTGTGGTGGATGTTTAATTGGTGTTTATTGTATGTTTTGTTATTATTGATTCTGTGTATGACTGCAGGCAACATAGTTTCGTTCAGACCGTAAGGTCTGAATGACAATAAAGGATCTATCTATCTATCTATCAGGGACACATGACAATAAACTCACTTGAACTTGAACTTGTATAGTCTTTCCGCTGAGTGGATAGCACGCACCAGTTCAATCCTGACTACAGGCGCTGTCTGTACGGAATTTGTACGTCCTCCCCGTGACCTGCGTGGGTTTTCTCCGGGTGTTCCGGTTTCCTCCCACACTCCAAAGACGTACAAGCTTGTAGGTTAATTGGCTTGTCATAATTGTAAAATTGTCCCCAGTGTGTGTAGGATAGTGTTAGTGTGCAGAGAACGCTGGTCGGCGCGGACCAGGCGTTGTATCTTTAAACTAAACTAAACTGAGTACTTCGGTCCACGTGCGTGACAATAAAATAAAACAGAGGAGGCCCACTGGATTGTGTCAAGTGGCGTCTAGAGGCCTGGGACGTTACTCAACACATTTGACAGATGAAAAGATACAGCATGCAAACTTCCCGATTCTGAGCCGACCAGCGACCGTCCCCTCACACTAGATTAGTTTAATACCAGTTTAGTTTAGTTTAGAGATACAGCGTGGAAACAGGCCCTTCAGCCCACCCAGCCCACGCCGACCAGCGACCGTCCATTCACACACTAGGTCCATGTTATCCCACTCTCTCATCCACACTCCACACACAAGGGTTAATTTTGTTGGCCTGACCAAGCTGGCCATCCTCGAGTCATGGCGCCAGGCAGAAGAGGGCTGCCTGCATTCGTCCGCGCCCAGCTTTTCCCACTGAGAGTAGGGAAGATTCAAACAAGGGGGCATGACATGAGAATTAAGGGACTGAAGTTTAGGGGTAACATGAGGGGGAACTTCTTTACTCAGAGAGTGGTAGCTGTGTGGAATGAGCTTCCAGTGAAGGTGGTGGAGGCAGGTTCGTTTTTATCATTTAAAAATAAATTGGATAGTTATATGGATGGGAAGGGAATGGAGGGTTATGGTCTGAGCGCAGGTATATGGGACTAGGGGAGATTATGTGTTCGGCACGGACTAGAAGGGTCGAGATGGCCTGTTTCCGTGCTGTAATTGTTATATGGTTATATGGTTATATGGTTATATGATGTTAGAGAGGGTCTACGCCAGTGGTTCCCAACCTGTTTTTGGCCATGCCCCCACCTAATCACCTCTAAAATCCTGATGCCCCCCCCCCCCCTCTGAATACTGACAAACTTTCTTCTTGCTTGCACCACTCATTTTAGCACGAGCAGACAAAGAAATAATTCTCCGAAAATGGATTGCTTTCCTTGAGAGAAAACGGAGGAAATAGATATTATAAGGGTAACTTAGCAAAAGCTCTTTGAATCGCATTTCTAAATCCAATTCAATAAATAAGGTTCTCCCATGACCTCGCGCGCTTCGTGCGACGTGGATGACGAGCGATGGCGCGGTGATTATGTAATAACTACACAATAAAGACCTTTTTTACCCAAAAAAAAATATTTACTCAAAATAACATCTGAAACATAAACTACATATGTTTACCTGATGGAAAATCCAAAAATATAAAAATCGAAAATTTGGACCCAGACTTTCTCAGTCGCGCTCAATTGCCCCCCTTAAAAATCAAATTGCCCCCCTGTGGGGCGTACGCCCCACGTTGGGAACCACTGGTCTACGCCATGTCTACGCCACGGGCACCCTGGGGGGTTTCCGGGACCGCTGGGCACTGCGGGGGGTTGACTGTATCCTGAACAAGGATCGGTGTCATAAAGTTGTATGGTAGTTTACTTAGTATATTTGTTTGTCTTGTATTATCTGTTTTGTTTTATTGTACTGTAAATGCTATTTCAATATTTGAATAAATATTTTTGATTAAATGTGGAAAATCATGAGGAGAATAGATGGGGTGAATGTCCAAAGAATAGGACGTATGCTTGTGAGAGGAACTAGATTTGATAGAAATCCAAAGGGCAACGTTTTCTCTCAGAGGAGAGGGGAATATGGAACGAGTTGCCAGAGGAGATAGTTGTGGCAGTTATGGCCCTGTCCCACTTACGCGACTTTTTCGGCGACTTGCCGGCACCCGTCATAGATCGTGGCAGGTCGCCGAAAATGATCAACATGTTGAAAATCCAGCGGTGACCAGAACAAGGTACGACTCTTTGGGCGACTACTCACGACCATACAGGCTTCACCCCGCGACATGTCGCCTGTATGGCCGTGAGTCGTCCCCAAAGAGACGTTGCGTCTTTCAGGTCGCCGCTGGATTTTCAACATGTTGAAAATTTTCGCCGACCTGCAACGACCTGTGACGGGTGCCAGCAGTCGGCGAAAAAGTCGGGTAAGTGGGACAGGGCCATTTCCATATCAGCAATTTAAAGAGTCTTGGACAGGTAAATGGATCGGAAAGGTTAAGAAGGATACGCACCAAACACAGGCAAATGGGATTAGCTTAAATAGGGCATCTAGGTCGGACAAGTTTTAGACTTTAGAGATACAGCGCAGAACCAGGCCCTTCGGCCCATCGGTTCAGTGCCGACCAGCGATCCCATACACACTTGCACTATCCTACACACACTAGGGACAATTTACAATCTTTACCAAAGCCAATTAACCTACAAACCTGTACATCTTTGGAGTGTCTGAAAAATGTCCTATTAGGTCTAATTTTCATTCTTGTCATGTATACAAAGCTACAGTGAAAAGCTTTGTGATCCAAACAGATCAGATAATAATTACGTTTAAGAAAGAACTGCAGATACTGGTAAAATCGAAGGTAGACACAAAATGGTAGAGAAACTCAGCGGGTGAGGCAGCATCTATGGAGAGAAGGAATTGGCGATGTTTCGGGTCGAGACCCTATAATAGTAAATATATATTATACAATCAAGCCATGCAGAGTGCAGAATATAGATCCCCATCGGGCAAGAGGTGCAGAAGTGTGAAAACACACAACACCAGATTCTTCCCAGCTGTTATCAGGCAACTGAACCATCCTACCACAACCAGAGAGCTGTCCTGAACTACTATCTACCTCATTGGTGACCCTCGGACTATCCTTGATCAGACTTTGCTGGCTTTACCTTGCACTAAACGTTAACCCCTTATCATGTATCTGCACACTGTAAATGGCCCGATTGTAAACATGTATTATATATGTCCGTTGACTGGTTAGCACGCAACAAAAAGCTTTTCACTGTAGCTCGGTACAGGTGGCAATGAACTAAACTGAAACTATAGTTCTCAGCATTGTAGCGCATCAGTTCCAGAGACAAAGTCCAATGTCCGCAATGGGGTAGAGGTGAATCAGACAGTACCCTAGCTTATGGAAGGGCCGTTCAGAAGCCTGATAACAGAGGGGAAGAAGCTGTTCCTGAGTCTGGTTGTGTGCCTGTACCTTCTGCCGTACGGGAGCGGGGAGAAGAAGGAATGACCGGGGTGGGACAAGTCTTTGATTATGTTGGTTGGTTTTCTGAGGCAGCGTGAGGTGTAGATGGAGTCAGTGGAAGGGAGGTTGGTTTGTGCGATGGTCCGGGCTGCGTCCACAATTCGCTGCGATTTCTTGCGGGTCTTGGATAGAGCTGTTCCCAAGCCAAGCTGTGCGATGCATCCCAATAAAATGATTTCCATGGTGCATCTGTAGAAGTTGGGGAGAGTTGTAGGAGATATGCCAAACTTCCTCAGCCTTCTAAAGGGCCTGTCCCACTGAGGTGATTTTTGGCAATGGAATTCACCCAAGCCAACACCAGCGACACTTGGTGACAACCTATGACACCTTACGATAGCACCTACGTCAAGAGAAGACAAGCTACGACAAGCCCAGGGTTGCCGAAAAGTTTTGAACATTTCAAAATCCAGCGGCGACCAGAAAGACGTTACGACTCTATGGGCGACTGAGGAGACGACTCACGACCGTACAGGCGACACCCTGGTGACCATGAGGCGACAGTCTAGTCGCCTGTAGTCGCCTAAAAAATCTCCTAAGTGGGACAGGCCCATTAGGCAATAGCGCCGTTGGTGATTTCTTCTTGGTCGTTGCTTCAATGTGGGTGGTCCAGGAGAGGCTGTTGGGGACATTGATCCCGGGGAACTTGACGTTTTCGACCATCTCTACTTCGGTGCCGTCAATGCAAACTGGGATATGTGGGCCGCGCGCATCACTTCCTGAAGACGATGACTGTCTCCTTTGCCTTGCTGACGTTGAGAGGAAGGTTTGAGAAGGAACTGCAGATGCCGGAAAATCGAAGGTAGACAAAAATGCTGGAGAAACTCAGCGGGTGAGGCAGCATCTATGGAGCGAAGGAAATAGGCAACGTTTCGGCACGAAACGTTGCCTATTTCCTTCGCTCCATAGATGCTGCCTCGCCCGCTGAGTTTCTCCGGCATTTTTGTCTACCTTTGAGAGGAAGGTTGTTGTCTCGTGAGAAAGTATGTTGGCTGTGTCGACAGCCCCTCCGCGATCTCTTGCGGTCCTGGACAGAGCTGTTCCCAAACCGACAGTGAGCTCCCTATGGATGTTTGTAAGAGCCATTGGAGTCATGTCAAATTGCCTCAGTCTCCCGAGGAAGTGGAAGCATTGGTGGTGTGCTCATTGGCTGTCACTGCAGAGTGGTTGGCCCATGGCAGACTGATGGTCACATTGACACAGCTCACAGCCTCTTCCATCCTGCAACACTTTGTTCATATCCTTCCCAACTCGTCCAACTGTGGATTAGCTTCTTCCAAATGAAGTGTGTGACTAATGAGGTCCATTCGAAAGGGTGCAGGGAAGATTTACTGAGGAGAGCGCCGGGACTTGAGTGGCCTGGGCTGCAGGGAGGGAGAGTTTGGGCAGGCGAGGACTTTATCCCCTGGAGCGCAGGAAGATGAGGGAGGATCTTATCGGAATATATACGACCGTGAAGGGAAGAGAGAAGCCCCTGTCCCACTTAGGAAACCTGAACGGAAACCTCTGGTGACCTTGCGCCCCACCCAAGGTTTCCGTGAGGTTCCCGGAGGTTTTGGTCACTCTCCCTAATGATCGAAAGTGGTTTCCGCGTAGTCGAGGCAATCCTACCACAACCAGAGAGCAGTCCTGAACTGCTATCTACCTCATTGGTGACCCTCGGACTATCTTAGATCAGAATTTGCTGGCTTTACCTTGCACTAAACGTTATTCCCTTATCATGTTTCTATAAACTGTGGACGGCTCGATTGTAATCATGTATTGTTTTGCAGCTTACTGGATAGCACGCAACAAAAGCTTTTCACTGTACCTCGATACACGTGACAATAAGGCAGGACCGCTCTCTGGTTGTGGTAGGATGATTCAGTTGCCTGATAACAGCTGGGAAGAAACTGTCCCTGAATCTGGAGGTGTGCGTTTTTACACTTCTGTGCCTCTTGCCCGATGGGAGAGGGGAGAAGAGGGAGTGGCCAGGGTGCGACTGGTCCTTGATGATGCTGCTGGCCTTGCCGAGGCAGCGTGAGGTGTAGATGGAGTCAATGGAAGGGAGGTTGTTACTTCAGCAATGTTTGTTCTACGCAAGGTCACGGAATATTGTGCCTTAATTTAGATGTGTTAGATGGAGAGCCTTGTTTTCATAAGTTCATAAGTGATAGGAGCAGAATTAGGCCATTCGGCCCATCAAGTCTACTTCACCGTTCAATCACGGCTGATCTATCTCTCCCTCCTAACCCCATTCTCCTGCCTTCTCCACATAACCCCTGACACCCGTACTAATCAAGAATCTATCTATCTCTGCCATAAAATATCCATTGACTTTACCTCCACAGCCTTCTGTGGCAATGAATTCCACAGATTCACCACCCTCTCACTAAAGAAATTCCTCATCATCTCCTTCCTAAAGGTACGTCCTTTAATTCTGAGGCTTTGACCACACCTCCTAGACTCTCCCACTGCAAACACCCTCCTCACATCCACTCTATCCAGATTGGTAGATAGACAATAGACAATGGGTGCAGGAGTAGGCCATTCGGCCCTTCAAGCCATCAACGCCAGTCAATGTGATCATGGCTGATCATCTACAATCAGTACCCCGTTCCTGCCTTGTCCTCATTTCACTGAGTGAAATCCAGGTTAGCCAGGAAGTGGTGTTAGGTAAATTGAATGGATTAAAGGCCGATAAATCCCCAGGGCCAGATAGGCTGCATCCCAGAGTACTTAAGGAAGTAGACCCAGAAATAGTGGATGCATTAGTGATAATTTTTCAAAACTCTTTAGATTCTGGAGCAGTTCCTGAGGATTGGCGGGTAGCAAACGTAACCCCACTATTTAAGAAGGGAGGGAGAGAGAAAATGGGGAATTACAGACCAGTTAGTCTAACATCGGTAGTGGGGAAACTGCTAGAGTCAGTTATTAAAGATGGGATAGCAGCACATTTGGAAAGTGGTGAAATCATTGGACAAAGTCAGCATGGATTTATGAAAGGTAAATCATGTCTGATGAATCTTATAGAATTTTTCGAGGATGTAACTAGTAAAGTGGATTAGGGAGAACCAGTGGATGTGTTATATCTTTGGACTTTCAGAAGGCTTTCGACAAGGTCCCACATAAGAGATTAGTATACAAACTTAAAGCACACGGTATTGGGGGTTCAGTATTGATGTGGATAGAGAACTGGCTGGCAAACAGGAAGCAAAGAGTAGGAGTAAACGGGTCCTTTTCACAATGGCAGGCAGTGACTAGTGGGGTACCGCAAGGCTCAGTGCTGGGACCCCAGCTATTTACAATATATATTGATGATTTGGACGAGGGAATTGAATGCAACATCTCCAAGTTTGCGGATGACACGAAGCTGGGGGGCAGTGTTAGCTGTGAGGAGGATGCTAGGAGGCTGCAAGGTGACTTGGATAGGCTGGGTGTGGGCAAATGCATGGCAGATGCAGTATAATGTGGATAAATGTGAGGTTATCCACTTTAGTGGCAAAAACAGGAAAGTAGCCTTTATCTGAATGGTGGCCGATTAGGAAAACTGGAGATGCAACGAGACCTGGGTGTCATGGTACACCAGTCATTAAAAGTAGGCATGCAGGTGCAGCAGGCAGTAAAGAAAGCGAATGGTATGTTAGCATTCATAGCAAAAGGATTTGAGTATAGGAGCAGGGAGGTTCTACTGCAGTTGTACAGGGTCTTGGTGAGACCACACCTGGAGTATTGCGTATAGTTTTGGTCTCCTAATCTGAGGAAAGACATTCTTGCCATAGAGGGAGTACAGAGAAGGTTCACCAGACTGATTCCTGGGATGTCAGGACTTTCATATGAAGAAAGACTGGATAGACTCGGCTTGTACTCGCTAGAATGTAGAAGATTGAGGGGGGATCTTATAGAAACTTACAAAATTCTTAAGGGGTTGGACAGGCTAGATGCAGGAAGATTGTTCCCGATGTTGGGGAAGTCCAGAACAATGGGTTGCAGTTTAAGGATAAGGGAGAAGTCTTTTAGGACCGAGATGAGGAAAACATTTTTCACACAGAGAGTGGTGAATCTCTGGAATTCTCTGCCACAGAAGGCAGTTGAGGCCAGTTCAATGGCTATATTTAAGAGGGAGTTAGATGTGGTCCTTGTGGCTAAAGGGATCAGGGGGTATGGAGAGAAGGCAGGTACAGGATACTGAGTTGGATGGTCAGCCATGATCATATTGAATGGCGATGCAGGCTCGAAGGGCCGAATGGCCTACTCCTGCACCTATTTTCTATGTTTCTATGTTTCTATATCCCCTGACTCCGCTATCTTTAAGAGCCCTATCTAGCTCTCTCTTGAAAGTATCCAGTGAACCGGAATCCACTGCTCTCTGAGGCAGAGAATTCCACAGACTCACGACTCTGTGAGAAAAAGTGTTTCCTCGCCTCCGTTCTAAATGAGTTACTCCTTATTCTTAAACTGTGGCCCCTGGTTCTGGACTCACCCAACATCGGGAACATGTTTCCTGTCTCTAGGGTACTCCAGATCTGGGCTGTGCGGTGTATCAGCGGAGGAGGTGCGTGGGATTGCGGTCTTCAAGGAAGGGAGTCGTGCTTGGTCAATGGTGAGGAGCGTCCTCACATGCCATGACCCATTCCCTCCCCTCCCGATCCCTCCCCCTCCCTCCGAGCTCCCACTCAACAGAGTGCAACCGTCCGTCCGCCCGCAGAGCCTTTGCTTTGAGCGCCGGAGTTCAGAAGGATAAGTGGAGATCTCATTGAAACATATAAGGTTGTTAAGGGCTTGCATATGCTAGAGACAGGGGACATGTTCCCGATGTTGGGGGAGTCCAGAACCAGGGGCCACAGCTTAGAAGCATAGAAACATAGAAACATAGAAAATAGGTATGATCATGGCTGATCATCCAACTCAGTATCCCGTACCTGCCTTCTCTCCATACCCCCTGATCCCTTTAGCCACAAGGGCCACATTTAACTCCCTCTTAAATATAGCCAATGAACTGGCCTCAACTACCTTCTGTGGCAGAGAATTCCACAGATTCACCGAGATGAAGAAAAATGTTTTCCTCATCTCGGTCCTAAAAGATTTCCCTCTTATCCTAAAAATTGTGTTTAACAGAGAGTGGTGAGTCTGTGGAATTCTCTGCCTCAGAGGGCGGTGGAGGCCGGTTCTTTGGATGCTTTCAAGAGAGAGCTGGATATGGCTCTTAAAGATAGCGGAGTCGGGGGATATGGGGAGAAGGCAGGAACGGGGTACTGATTGTGGATGATCAGCCATGATCACATTGAATGGCGGTGCTGGCTCGAAGGGCCGAATGGCCGACTCCTGCACCTATTGTCTATTGTGTTGGGTCTGTGAAACCCTTGGCCTCTCGACCAGCCTCGCAGCCCGCACGGGGACAAGGGCTGCTTCTCTCCGCCACATTTTAATTACCTAAATAAACATGCCCCGACAAAGGAGAGACGAGGGTGGGAAAGAAAACCCGTACGCCAGCTTGCATTTGCCGAAAGGATTAGATGGGATGTTATATCATTCCACAATAGCTCGACAAGCTGATGGAGTGTCATTCTGTCATTCTAAATGGCTCTCCCCCAAACTCCCCTCTCCCATGTTGTCCCAGTGGGTCGGTTAATCCTTTGGCCGTTTCGTGGTCGACACTGCAGCCTCCCTCCTTACACGTTTGGGGTTGGGGGACATAATACCATTGACTTCTGCCGGCCCTGCCACAAATTGTTATTCCTGTTGCCCTGCCGCCAATTCCTTTTCAGGCGCCCGTAATCCCCTTTGACACGACAGAGAATGGGCCCTTGGTAACAGCTTAGTCACCTTAGTAACAAGGGCAGCCACGGTGGCTTAGCGGTAGAGTGGCTGCCTCACAGCGCTCGCAGCGGCGGAGACCCAGGTTCGATCCCGACTACGTACGGAGTTTGTACGTTCTCCGTGTGGGTTTTCTCCGCGATCTTGGGTTTCCACCAACACCATTCGTATGACTGATTTGGCAAACTCGTAAGTTGCAAAACACACTTGGCTGATAAAGTCTTATTGTGATTGAAGACGTACAGGTTTGCAGGTTAATTGACTGGGTACAAATGTAAATTGTCTCTAGTGTGTGGAGGATAGTGTTAGTGTGCGGGGATCGCTGGTCGGTGCCGACCCGGTGTTTCCGCGCTGTATCTCTGAACTGAAACTAAATAAAACATTCTCAAAGTTGCCAGTGCTCGGACGCCTGAGCTACAGGGAGAGGTTGGGCAGCCTGGGACTGTTCCTTGGAGCGCAGGAGGATGAAGGGAGATCTTGCGGTGATGTCCAAACCCAGGTTTGGGGAGTCAATTCCTTCCTTGTCTCCAGAGATGCTGCCTGTCCTGCTGGGATGCTCCAGCATATTGTGTCCATCTTATTGGAATCAGGAAACAGAGGACGCAGGTGAGAGGGGAAAGATTTAATAGGGACCTGAGGGACAACTTTTTTAAACTCAGGGTGGGTAGATGGAATGAACTGCCGGAGGAGGTAGTTGAGGCAGGAACTATAACAGTATTTAAAAGACACTTGGGCAGGAAAGGTTTGGCGAGATATAGGATAAAAGCGGACAGGCGGGACTAGTGTAGATGGGACATCTTTATCCTCTCGCCTTAAGCCTCTGTCTGGTTAAGAACCAGACTTTATCAGACTCTAAGAACGAGGCGTTTAAGTTGCTTTTAGATAGGCACATGGACATGCAGGGAACAGGCAGCATCTCTGGAGAAAAGGAATAGGTGACATTTCGGGTCGAGACACTTCTTCAGAATCCCGAGAGAGATGCTGTCGGTCCCGAGGACATGGGTTCAAGGTGAAGGGGAAAAGATTTCACAGGAATCTGAGGGGCAACTTTTTCACACAACGGGTGGTGGGTGTATGGAACGAGCTGCCAGAGGAGGTAGTTGAGGCTGGGACTATCCCAACGTTTAAGAAACAATTGGGCAGGTACATGGATAGGACAGGTTTGGAGGGATATGGACCAAGCGCAGGCAGGTGGGACCAGAGTAACTGGGACATGTTGGGCCGAAGGGCCTGTTTCCACATTGTATCACTCAATGACTCTTTGACTTTATGACCCACTGAGTTAAGGGCCCGTCCCACTTTCATGATCTAATTCACTACCTTTTTAACTCGTGGACATTTTTCATCAGGCTAGAAAAAACGCCCCGACCTACTGGATGCCACGAGTACCTACGACTAGCATCACGACCCGCTACAACCTCGTGACGACCATGTTGCGAGTGTGTGAGGCAAGGACAAACTCGGCAGAGGTGGTGAATTAGGTTGTGAAAGTGGGACAAGCCCTTTACTCCAGCGTTTTGTGTCTGGACAAAGAGCGTGGCTTGATTTTCTTTCTGGAAACAACCAGGGGAACAATGGAGAGAGGGGTAGGGTGTCTCTGGAGAGTATAGCTCATTACATTACATATCTCTGTTCTCGACGCCATGTGCCTCTGTCAGCCTACACCCAGTTATTACATTGTAGTACACAAGTGTCTAGACACCAGACACCTGGACCCAATTAGCTCTTGCGTTCCATCCTGGATAAACGCATTCATATGACACAATAGCTGAGATCTGGCACGGCTTCAGGCAGTGAGCAGCCAGGAAAATGATTACTGAGATGCCACAGAAGGCTGCAGAGGCCAAGTCAATGGATATTTTTTAAGGCTGAGATCGAAATATCCAGTCTGGGGAAGGTTCTCAGCCCGAAACGTCGCCCATTCCTTCTCTCCCGAGATGCTGCCTGACCCGCTGAGTCACTCCAGCATTTTGTGTCTGTCTTTGGTAAAAACCAGCACCTGCCAGTCCCTTCCAATAGATAGGTACCCTAGATATGGGCTAACACAATGTTTCAAACACATTTGGACAGGTACATGGATGGGAAAGGATAAGAGGGCCCAAGGCAGGCAGGTGGGACTAGTGTAGATGGTCAATGTGGGCAAGTAGGGCTGAAGGGCCTGTTTCCACGCTGTATCACTCTGCTCATTGCCCTGACTGCAGAAGAGCAGCACACCAGCGTCACGGTGGCGCAGCGGTAGAGTTGCTGCCTCACAGCGCCAGAGACCCCGGTTCGATCCCGACTACGGGCGCTGTCTGTACGGAGTTTGTACGTTCTCCCTGTGACCTGCGTGGGTTTTCTTCGAGATCTTCGGTTTCCTCCCACACTCCAAAGACGTGCAGGTTTGTAGGTTAATTGGCTTGGTATCAATGTATAAATTAAAATTGATCCTAGTGTGTTCAGGATAGTGTTAGTGTGTGGGAATCGCTGGTCAGTGAGGACTCGGTGGGCCGAAGGGCCTGTTTCCGCGCTGTATCTCTAAACTAAACTAAAAGAGGAGGTTCGTTACCTAATCAAGAGCTAGTTTTACTGGTAGTCTAGTTTCTGCCTAATCTTCTCAGCTGAGAATGTAAATGTTGTACAAATGTGTGCATAAGAGATCAACTTCGACTGTTTCATTTAGACAATAGACAATGACAATAGTCAATAGTCAATAGACAATGGGTGCAGGAGTAGGCCATTCGGCCCTTTGAGCCAGTACCGCCATTCAATGTGATCATGGCTGATCATCTCCAATCAGTACCCCGTTCCTGCCTTCTCCCCATATCCCCTGACTCCGCTATCTTTAAGAGCCATATCTAGCTCTCTCTTGAAAGCATCCAGAGAACCGGCCTCTACCGCCCTCTGAGGCAGAGAATTCCACAGATTCACAACTCTGTGAGAAAAAGTGTTTCCTCGTCTCTGTTCTAAATGGCTTACCCCTTATTCTTAAACTGTGGCCCCTGGTTCTGGATTCCCCAAAAATCGGGAACATGTTTCCTGCCTCTAGCGTGTCCAAACCCTTAACAATCTTATATGTTTCAATGAGATTGCCTCTCATCCTTCTAAACTCCAGAGTGTACAAGCCCCGCTGCTCCATTCGAATATGACAGTCCCGCCATCCTAGGAATTAACCTTGTAAACCTACGCTGCACTCCCTCAATAGCAAGAATGTCCTTCCTCAAATTAGGGGACCAAAACTGCACACAATACTCCAGGTGTGGTCTCACTAGGGCCCTGTACAACTGCAGAACAGGAATTAGTTTAGTTTAGTTTTAGTTTAGAGATACGGCACGGAAACAGGCCCTTCGGCCCACCGGGTCTGCGTGACCAGCGATCCCCGCACATTAACACCATCCTACACACACTAGGGACAATTTACACTTACACCAAGCCAATTAACCTACAAACCTGTACGTCTTTGGAGAGTGGGAGGAAACCAAAGATCTCGGAGAAAAACCCACGCAGGTGACGGGGAGAACGTACAAACTCCGTACAGACAGCGCCCGTAGTCAGGATCGAACCCAGGTCTCCGGCGCTGCAAGCGCTGTCATGTCCCTGTCCCACTTAGGAAACCTGAACGGAAACCTCTGGAGACTTTGCGATTCTCCCAAGGTTTCCGTGAGGTTCCTGGAGGTTGCAGATGGTTGCCGGAGGTTGCAGGTAGTGGAAGCAGGTAGGGAGACTGACAAAAACCTCCGGGAACCGCACGGAACCCTTGGGTGGGGGACAAAGTCTCCAGAGGTTTCCGCTCAGGTTTCCCAAGTGGGACAGGGGCATAAGGCATCAACTCTACCGCTGCGCCACCGTGACCGCCCATGTTATCCTGGTGAGCACCAGATTTAACCTGTTACTTCGAATACCGGAGGAGTTGAGGGGTGATCTCATAGAGGTGTACAAAATCATGAGAGGAATAGATCGGGTGGATGCGCAGAGTCTCTTGCCCAGAGTAGGGGAATCGAGGACCAGAGGACACAGGTTTAAAGTGAGGGGGTGTGGGGGGATTTAATAGGAACCTGAGGCTTAACATTTTCACACAGAGAACACCACAGGAGATCCTTCTTCCCTGTGGCTATTGAACTGTACAACTCCTTCCCCTTCTGTCGTGGTGTAGACTGACTCCCCTCCCCCCCCCCCACCCCCCAAATCTTTGCTCGTCTCCAATCCTGGACGTTCCACTCGTCACTTTAATTTCATGTTTCATTTATCTTGTTGTGTTCCATGACTGTTGGCAGACCAATGTCCCTCCTGGGATCAATAAAGTTCTATCGTATCATTTTGTGTATGGAACGAGCTGCCGGAGGAGGTAGAGGCTGGGATTATTGCATTGGTTAAGAAACAGTTGGATAGACAATAGACAATATACAATAGACAATAGGTGCAGGAGTAGGCCATTCAGCCCTTCGATTAGTACGGGAGTCAGGGGTTATGGGGAGAAGGCAGGAGAATGGGGGTTAGGTGGGAGAGATAGATCAGCCATGATTGAAAGGCGGAGTAGACTTGATGGGGCGAATGGCCTCATTCTACTCCTATTCCTTATGACAATAGACAATAAACAATAGACAGTAGGTGCAGGAGGAGGCCATTCGGCCCTTCGAGCCAGCACCGCCATTCAATGTGATCATGGCTGATCATCCCCAATCAGTACCCCGTTCCTGCCTTCTCCCCATATCCCCTGACTCCGCTATCTTCAAGAGCCCTATCTAGCTCTCTCTTGAAAGCATCCAGAGAACCGGCCTCCACCGCCCTCTGAGGCAGAGAATTCCACAGACTCACAACTCTCTGTGTGAAAAAAAGTGTTTCCTCGTCTCCGTTCTAAATGGCTTATCCCTTATTCTTAAACTGTGTGGCCCCTGGTTCTGGACTCCCCCAACATCGGGAACATGTTTCCTGCCTCTAGCGTGTCCAAACCCTTAATAATCTTATATGTTGTAGGTTAATTGGCTTCCGTAAAATTGTAAATAGGTATCATTTAATCATAGAACTGTGCCTGGTATAATTGTAGATTGCCCCTAGTGTGCGCAGGGCAGTGTTAGTGCGCGGGGATCGCTGGTCGGCGTGGACGCGGTGGGCCGAAGGGCCTGTTTCCGCACCGTGGCTCTGAACTAAACTGAAAAACAATCTCTGTTTATGAAGGAACTGCAGATGCTGGAAAATCGAAGATAGACAAAAAGTGCTGGAGAAACTCAGCGGGCGAGGCAGCATCTATGGAGCGAAGGAAATAGGCAACGTTTCGTCCCGAAACGTTGCCTATTTCCTTCGCTCCATAGATGCTGCCTCGCCCGCTGAGTTTCTCCAGCACTTATGTCTACCTAAAAAACTATCTCCACCAGATAATCATTTTAAACCCTTGCTGAGGTGTGACAGTTGGCTCCAGTTCACTCCCTGACTCGCTAAGGGAATTGGTATCCAACGAGCACACACAGCTGTCCCCACAGCTGCCTGGACGGCCATAAAGAAAGCAGCGGAGCTGAGCTAAATATTTATCAACATCTGCGAATATTCTGGACTTCATTGAGAGTCAATAAATTTTAAGTTGTTTCCTCCCTCACAGCTCCAGTCTCCTTTAGGAATCCTGATTGATTGAGGAGGCCAGGGAGAGGTGATTGGTGACTGATCAAGACCCACCCGACACGTCACCCATCCACGTTCTCCAGGGATGCTGCCCGACTCAAAAAATGCTGGAGTAAAGGGCCTGTCACACTTGGGCGTCATTTGAGCACCACGCAGGTGGTTTTGAAAATCCTGGGGAGCCACGCGCTAACCGCACGTCGCTGCGTGTACGTCACCACGTCTCACCATGTTGTGACGCGTTAATGATGTCACGTAAATGACGGGCAAAATAACGCCCGTGGGACAGGCCCTTAACTCAGCGGGTCAGGCAGCATCTGTGGAGAACATGGATAGGTGACGTTTCACAGAGTGCTGGAGTAACTCAGCGGGTCAGGCAGCATCTGTGGAGAACATGGATAGGTGACGTTTCACAGAGTGCTGGAGTAACTCAGCGGGTCAGGCAGCATCTGTGGAGAAACATGGATAGGTGACGTTTCACAGAGTGCTGGAGTAACTCAGCGGGTCAGGCAGCATCTGTGGAGAACATGGATAGGTGACGTTTCACAGAGTGCTGGAGTAACTCAGCGGGTCAGGCAGCATCTGTGGAGAACATGGATAGGTAACGTTTTGGCCCAAATCCCTTCTTCCTGGATAGAGTGGATGCGGAGAGGATGTTTCCACCAGTGGAAGAATCTAAGACTGAGAGGTCACAGCCTCAGAATCAAAGGACGTTCCTTTAGGAAGGAGATGAGGAGGAAATTCTTTAGTCAGAGGCTGGTGAATCTGTGGATTTTATTGCCACAGAAGGAGGCCAAATAAGTGTATATTTTTAAGGCCACAGATAGATTCTTGATTAGTACGGGTGTCAGGGGTTATGGGGAGAAGGCAGGAGAATGAGGTTAGGAGGGAGAGATAGATCAGCCATGATCGAATGGTGGAGTAGACTTGATGGGCAGAATGGCCCAATTCTGCCCCTATCACTTATGACCTTGTGATCTTAAAATGAAGAAATGGAACGCACTACCAGGTGGAGTAAATGGACACACTGATCTATTCTGTATTCATGCCTACTATATTCTGTTGTGCTGAAGCAAAGCAAGAATTTCATTGTCCTATGTGGGACACATGACAATAAACTCTCTTGACTTGACCTCCCCATAACCACTGACACCCGTACTAATCAAGAATCTATCTTTCTCTGCCTTAAAAATATCCGTTGACTTGGCCTCCACAGCCTTCTGTGGCAATGAGTTCCACAGATTCACCACCCTCTGACTAAAGAAATTCCTCCTCATCTCCTTCCTAAAGGAACGTCCTTTATTTCAGAGGCTGTGCCCTCTAGTCCTGGACTCTCCCACTAGTGGAAACATCCTAGTGGATCCACTCTATCCAAGCCATTCACCATTCGGTGTGGGATTTCTGCGGTTTCCTCCCACACACCAAAGACGTGCAGGTTTGTAGGTTGATTGGTAGCAACGTGTAGGATGGAGTTTATGTACAGAATAGTGCTGGCAGTTCTATCGCTGCGCCGCCGTGCTGGCCCAGCCTGGCCAAGCCGGCCATCCGCGAGTCACGGCGCCAGGCGGTGGAGAGCTACGCCCGAGCCGGCAGCCTGCCCCCTTTTCCGGGGTCACCTCCACGCCCAGGTGGTGTTAGAGAGGGGGACTGCGCCCTGTCCACGGGCGCCCTGGGGGATATCGGGGACCGCTGTGCACCGCGGGGCGGTTGAACGCATCCTCGACGAGAACTCCTCAGCTGCACGGAGGCAGAGAGGAGAGCTCTTCAGCGCGCCGTCCACAGAGCGCAGAGGATTATTGGGACACCGCTACCAGCCTTGGAGGGCATCTACCACACATGGTGCCTCAGGAAGGCCGTCAGCATCCACAAAGACTCCTCACACCCTTGTAACGGACTGTTCGAACTACTTCCCTCCGGCAGACGTTACAAGGCCTTCTACGCCCGAACCTCCAGACTCAGGAACAGCTTCATTCCCAGAGCTATAGCGGCTCTGAACCGGCCCTGCTGAATGCCCCCCACCCCCCCTGGACTGTCTCCCTCGGATGGTCACATCACACAGACACATCTGCACTTTAGTCTGTTTGAACTGTTTTGACAATTTTACTGTTCTTTTTACAATCCATGTTCTCGGGGTATCTAAATCTAAATGTTATTAGTTATTTATGTTATGACATCGGATAGAAGCTGCATACCAAATCTCGTTGCACTTATGTGCAATGACAATAAAATATATTATTATTATTATTATTATTAATAATAATATTAATTGTAACATGGTTATATAGTAGTTAATTTGGTATCTTTGTTGGTCTTGTATTATGGTGGCGTGCTCTGTTACATTTTATCGTAAATGGCAAATATTATTTTTAATAATTGAATTTTTTTTTGATATATATAAAAACACCAGAATATGGTCTCCATTCATTGACTACTTGAAGGGCCAGACTGGTTCAGCACGGGGGCCTGACTGAAACTCGAATGAAGGATTAGATGAAAACTTATACTTTATAATTTACAAACTTACCTCCAATGTCGTATTTTTTAGTAAATTATTCCATTCTTCTTTATCATGCTTTTTCCTTTTTTTTTAATTTCTCTTTCTTATTTTCTATCTATATTAAAAAAATTACTAGAAGCCGAGTTAATATCAATCGATAATATTAGTAATGTGGGAATAATATACATGAGGTTTTTAATATGATAATTAATATTGCCATAGAGGGAGTGCAGAGAAGGTTCACCAGACTGATTCCTGGGATGTCAGGACTGTCTTATGAAGAAAGACTGGATAGACTTGGTTTATACTCTCTAGAATTTAGGAGATTGAGAGGGGATCTTATAGAAACTTACAAAATTCTTAAGGGGTTGGACAGGCTAGATGCAGGAAGATTGTTCCCGATGTTGGGGAAGTCCAGGACAAGGGGTCACAGCTTAAGGATAAGGGGGAAATCCTTTAAAACCGAGATGAGGAGAACTTTTTTCACACAGAGAGTGGTGAATCTCTGGAACTCTCTGCCACAGAGGGTAGTTGAGGCCAGTTCATTGGCTATATTTAAGAGGGAGTTAGATGTGGCCCTTGTGGCCAAGGGGATCAGATTGTATGGAGAGAAGGCAGGTACGGGATACTGAGTTGGATGATCAGCCATGATCATATTAAATGGCGGTGCAGGCTCGAAGGGCCGATTGGCCTACTCCTGCACCTAATTTCTATGTTTCTATGTTTCTATGTACCTGCCTCCAATAAAAAGATTATTAAAAAAAAGAAAAAAAAAACAAAAAAACAATGCCGCCCCAAAGTCCATAATTCTAGATAATTCTAGATCTTTCTTCTTGTGAACCATTGTGCAGTAACTTTTGAGTGGGAGCCAGAGGTGGGAATCGGGCAGGGATCAGGCTGGGATGATGGATGTAATCAGATTATGTAATCAGATTTATTTCAGCCTTAATGGACATAATACTGGAGGGATTGATGGAGGGGGGTCAGCAATGGATGACACCACTCCTCACACCAATGGGATCATTTTGCAGATCAACGACTAAGACTGTCGACAAAGAGCTGGTACGCTGAATGCCAGCACCATGCCGGCCAGGTTTAACGGTGGGTCGTTTCATCGCAAGAGAGAGAGAGAGACAAGTACAATCGCCGTTTCTCCATAGAAACATAGAAACATAGCCAATAGGTGCAGGAGGAGGCCATTCGGCCCTTCGAGCCAGCGCCGCCATTCATTGTGATCATGGCTGATCGTCCCCAATCAATAACCCGTGCCTGCCTTCTCCCCATATCCCTTGACTCCACTAGCCCCTAGAGCTATATCTAATGCCCCTGTCCCACTCAGGAAACATGAACGGAAACCTCTGGAGACTTTGCGCCCCACCCAAGGTTTCCGTGCGGTTTCCGGAGGTTGCAGGTGGTTGCCAGAGGTTGCAGGTAGTGGAAGCAGGTAGGGAGACTGACAAAAACCTCCGGGAACCGCACGGAAACCTTGGGTGGGGCGCAAATTCTCCAGAGGTTTCCGTTCAGGTTTCCTAAGTGGGACAGGGACATTAACTCTCTCTTAAATCCATCCAGTGACTTGGCCTCCACTGCCCTCTGTGGCAGGGAATTCTACAAATTCACAACTCTCTGGGTGAAAAAGTTTTTTCTCACCTCAGTCTTCAATGACCTCCCCTTTATCCTAAGACTGTGGCCTCTGGTTCTGGACCCGCCCAACATTGGGAACATTTTTCCTGCATCTAGCTTGTCCTGTCCTTTTATAAATGTATATGTTTCTACAAGATACCCCCTCATCCTTCTAAACTCCAGTGAATACAAGCCTAGTCTTTTCAATCTTTCCGTATATGACAGTCCCGTCATCCCAGGGATCAATCTGGTGAACCTACGCTGCACTGCCTCAATCACAAGGATGTCCTTCCTCAAATTAGGAGACCAAAACTGTACACAATATGTGGTCTCACCAGAGCCCTGTACAACTGCAGACGAATCTCTTTGTTCATTGAACAACTCCCGAGTGGAAGGTTATCAGAGGACAACACACGAGGCACGGCAGCATAGCGGTAGAATCGCTGCCTCGCGGCGACGGAGGCCCCGGGTTCGACACTGTCTGAACGGAGTTTGCACGACCCCCCCCCCCCCCCCCCCCCCCGTGAGCCATGTGGGCTATCCCCGAGATCTCCGGTTTCCTCCCACACCCCAAAGGCGTTCCGGATTTGTAGACTTATTGGCTTGATGTAATTGTAAATTGTCCCTAGTTTGCGTAGGGTTGTGTTAATGTGCGGGGATCGCTGGTCGGCACGGACCCGGTGGGCCGAAGGGCCTGCTTCTACGCAGTAACTCTAATCTAAACTAAACTAAACCAATTGTGGTGCTGGTTTAATCTCTGCCAACTTTTAAACAAGCACAGCGGCAGAGAACTGGGTTCGATCCTGGCCTCGGGCACTGCCTGTGTGTGGAGTTTTGCACCTTCTCCCTGTGACCACCTGCCTAATGTCTGGATTGAGAGGATGTGGAGAGGATGTTTCCACCAGTGGGAGAGTCCAGGACCAGAGGGCACAGCCACGGAATAAAAGGATGTACCTTGAGAAAAGAGATGGGGAGGAATTTCTTTAGGGAGACGGTGGTGAATCTGTGGAGTTCAAGTCAAGTCAAGTCAAGTTTATTTGTCACATACACATACGAGATGTGCAGTGAAATGAAAGTGGCAATGCTCGCGGACTTTTGTGCAAAAGACAAACAACAAAACAACCAAACAAATTATAAACACAATCATAACACACATATTCTTTTTCGTAATAAATAGTGGAAGGAAAAACGGAAGGATGAAAAGTGGAAGGAATTCTTCGTCATAGACGGTTCTGGAGGCCAATTCAATGGATATTTTGTAAGGCAGAGATACATGGATACTTGATTAGTACGGGTGTCAGGAGTTATGGGGAGACGGCAGGAGAATGGAGTTGAGAGGGAAGGATAGATCAGCCATGAATGGTGGAGTAGTATTGATGGCCTGATTCATGGCCAAATGGCTCCAATTACTGATGAACTAATGTATACGTTAGATTTTCTTGCCAGCTCTAAAATTGTATTGCTTGCCACAGGACAAAAGGTAGTGTGGACTAAAATACCAGAGTGTAGAATGCAGAATATAGTTCTCTTTGAAAGAGGTTTGAAAAGACTTCCCTGTCACAGTACACCTGCCATCAATACTTATTCCCCTCAAGAGATGCTGCTGCTGCTGCTGCTGCTGCTGCTGCTGTGACAATGTATAAGACTCAAATTCATAAAAGGTTTAGGTTTATGTTTATTATTGTTAAGAATGTAGAAAACATAGACAATAGGTGCAGGAGTAGGCTATTCGGCCCTTCGAGCCAGCACCACCATTCAATGTGATCATGGCTGATCATCCAACTCAGTATCCTGTACCTGCCTTCTCTCCATACCCCCTGATCCCTTTAGCCACAAGGGCCACATCTAACTCCCTCTTAAATATAGCCAATGAACTGGCCTCAACTACCTTCTGTGGCAGAGAATTCCACAGACTCACCACTCTCTGTGTGAAAAATGATCTTCTCATCTCATGTAGGGGATATGGGGAGAAGGCAGGAACGGGGTACTGATTGGGGATGATCAGCCATGATCACATTGAATGGCGGTGCTGGCTCGAAGGGCCGAATGGCCTACTCCTGCACCTATTGTCTATTGTCTATTGTAACCCATGCTTTCCCTCTCTCTCCATCCCTCCCCCTCCCTTGTTCACCAATCAGTCTGACGGCCCCCCTAATTAAATGTTAGCTCTATACACCTCGTTGATCTATTCTACATTCTCCTTGATCTCTGTCCCCTTTTCACACCTTGCACTTCCTTATCTCTGTGCCTCCCTCTCCCCTGAGTCTCACGTTTGTGAAGAAGGGTCTCGACCTGAAACGTCACCCATTCCATCTCTCCAGAGAGGCTGCCTGTCCCGCTGAGTTACTCCAGCGTTCTGTGTCTATCCTTAAGATTCATAGTGGAATATTTCAAGGATCCGTATCCTCGGCAAAGGAGGGGAGAATAATATATATTTTTAAAGTGAAAATTCGACGAGACCATCAAAACCTGATTGAGGTTGCCCAACTCCCACGAGCAAAGAGGTGCTGAAGTTGGTCAGTTAGAAGTTTTAGTTCATGTGAAAGTTATTAAACTTGCAGAAACTTGGCCAGTGTTACCGTTTAAAAAGAGGGTAACCCAGCAATTTCATCGTAGGGTTGTTCAGTTTAGTTTAGAGGTACAGTGTGGAAACAGGCCCTTCAGCCCACTGACCAGTGACTGCCACACGCTAACACTATCCGACACACACTCGGGACAGTTTATGTTTATACCAAGCCAATTAACCTACAAACTTGTACGTCTTTGGAGTGTGGGAGGAAACCGGAGCACCCGGAGAAAACCCACACGGTCACGGGGAGAACGTACAAACTCTGTACAGACAGCAGTCCCCGGGTCTCCGGCGCTGTGAGGCAGCAACTCTACCGCTGCGCCACCGTGCTACCCGCTAGCAGTTGTCTGCTGAGTTATGCCCCTGTCCCACTTAGGAAACCTCTGGCGACCTTATAACCATATAACCATATAACAAATACAGCACGGAAACAGGCCATCTCGGCCCTTCTAGTCCGTGCCGAACACGTATTCTCCCCTAGTCCCATCTACCTGCACTCAAACTATAACCCTCCATTCCTTTCCCGTCCATATAACTATCCAATTTATTTTTAACTGATAAAATCGAACCTGCCTCCACCACCTTCACTGGAAGCTCATTCCACACAGCCACCACTCTCTGAGTAAAGAAGTTCCCCCTCATGTTACCCCTAAACTTCTGTCCCTTAATTCTCAAGTCATGTCCTCTTCTTTGAATCTTCCCTACTCTCAGTGGGAAAAGTGTGCCCCACCCAAGGTTTCCATGAGGTCCCCGGAATTTTTTGTCAGTCTACCCCTGCTTCCACTACCTGCAACCTCCAGCAACCACCTGCAACCTCCGGGAACCGCGCGGAAACCTTGGGTGGGGCGCAAAGTCTCCAGAGGTTTCCGTTCAGGTTTCCTAAGTGGGACAGGGGCATAACTGATCTTTACTTCATGCCAAAAAGTGATACAGCGTGGAAACAGGCAATAGACAATAGGCAATAGATGCAGGAGGAGGCCATTCAGCCCTTCGAGTCAGCACCGCCATTCAATGTGATCATGGCTGATCATCCCCAATCAGTACCCCGTTCCTGCCTTCTCCCCATATCCCCTGACTCCACTATCTTTAAGATCTTTGCGGAGAGGATGTTTCCACTAGTGGGAGAGTCTAGGACCAGAGGCCACAGCCTCAGAATTAAAGAACGTTCTTTTAGGAAGGAGATGAGGGGATATTTTCTTTAGTGAATGGGTGGCGAATCTGTGGAATTCTTTGCCACAGAAGGCTGTGGAGGCCAAGTCAATGGATATTTTTAAGCCAGAGATAGATAGATAGATTCTTGATTAGTTCGGGTGTCAGAGGTTATGGGGAGACGGCAGGAGAATGGGATTAGGAGAATGGGGGATAGATCAGCCACTATTGAATGATGGAATAGACTTGATGGGCCAAATGGCCTAATTCTGGCCCTATCCCTTATGGTCTTATGGCCCAGCAGCAAAACAGAGAGTGGACTGACAAGGGGGCCTGTTTTCCATTTAGATTTTCACTGCAGTGGTTGTGACCAATGTGGGAGTGAGTGGGAAGGAGCTGGTGGAAAGGTTCCAGCTCCATTGATTCTCGCTCCAAACACTCACAAGCCTATTATTCACGTTGGTGTACATGGAAAACATAGAAATATAGAAAGTCGGTGCCTTAGCAGAGCCGGCACCACCATTCAATATGATCATGGCTTATCATCCAGAATCTGTGTCCCGTTCCTGCTTTCTCCCCATATCCCTTGATTCCCTTAGCTCTTAGAGCTTCTTCTTCTTTTCGAGTCCATCTTGTTACGAATGTTGACATCGCTGTCATCATCCGTCTTGAAAAGGACGCGAGCTCCGGTGACAATCAGTGGGAGCCGTCACTTGTCGCTATAGATGATGGTGGTAGCAGAATTAGCTCGGGATACTTCCATTTCCAAGCCCCACCATGTGGATGATTCTGCTAGTCAAGTCAAGTCAAGTTCATTTGTCACATACACATACGAGATGTGCAGTGAAATGAAAGTGGCAATGCTCGCGGACTTTTGTGCAAAAGACAAACAACCAAACAAACTATAAACACAATCATAACACACATATTCTTTTACATAATAAATAATGGAAGGAAAAACGTTCAGTAGAGTTTTATGGGGCTGCCCTAAGGGCTATATCTAACTCTCTCTTGAAAACATCCCATGAATCTGCCTCCACTGTCTTCTGTGGCAGAGAATTCCACAGATTCACAACTCTCTGGGTGTAAAAGTTTTTCCTCATCTCAGTCCATATTCTTAAACTGTGACTCCCTGGTTCTGGACTCTCCCAACTTGGGGAACATTGTGTCAAAAAGATACCCCTCAGGTTCCTATTTAATCTTTCTCCCCCCCCCCCCCCCCCCCCCCCCCCCCCCCCCCCCCCCCCCCCCCCCCCCCCCCCCCCCCCCTCATCTTAAACCTTATCCAGTGTTTCGTCTGAAGTTCCTTATATCCACTAAGCCTTTGTATCCAGTGAAATCTGATGACGTTATACATGGTCACAGTCAGATTGATTGAGTGGGCAGATGCGTGGCAGATGCAGTATAATATAGATCAATGTGAGGTTATCCACTTTGGCGGCAAAAACAAGGGGGCAGATTATTATCTCAATGGGGTTAGATTAGGTAAGGGGGAGGTGCAGCGAGACCTGGGCGTCCTTGTACACCAGTCACTGAAAGTTGGCGTGCAGGTACAGCAGGCAGTGAAGAAAGCTAATGGAATGTTGGCCTTCATAGCAAGAGGATTTCAGTATAGGTGTAAAGAGGTTCTTCTGCAGTTGTATAGGGCTCTGGTAAGACCACATCTGGAGTATTGTGTACAGTTTTAGTCTCCTAATTTGAGGAAGGGCATCCTTGTGATTGAGGCAGTGCAGCGTAGGTTCACGAGATTGATCCCTGGGATGGCGGGACTGTCATATGAGGAAAGATTGAAAAAGACTAGGCTTGCATTCACAGGAGTTTAGAAGGATGAGGGGGGATTTTATAGAAACATATAAAATTATAAAAGGGCTGGACAAGCTAGATGCAGGAAAAATGTTCCCAATGTTGGGCGAGTGCAAAACCAGGGGCCACAGTCTTAGAATAAAGGGGAGGCCATTTAAGACTGAGGTGAGAACAAACTTTTTCACCCAGAGAGATGTGAATTTGTGGAATTCCCTGCCACAGAGGGCAGTGGAGGCCAAGTCACTGGAAGGATTTATGAGCGAGTTAGATAGAGCTCTAGGGGCTAGTGGAATCAAGGGATATGGGGAGAAGGCAGGCACGGGATATTGATAGGGGACGGACAGCCGTGATCACAATGAATGGCGGTGCTGGCTCGATGGGCCGAATGGCCTCCTCCTGCATCTATTTTCTATGTTTCTATGTTTCAATGTTTCTAATTCAAGCACAGTACAAAAGGTGGAAAAGTGTGCAGATTTTGAAAGACCACAAATGCTGTTAGTGTACTGTGCAGTTAGTGTCTAAAGAAGGGTCCTGCCTGACCCAAAACACCACCTGTCCATGTTTGCTCCAGCATGGGCGGCAGGATGGCACAGCGGTAGAGTTGCTGCCTTACAGCGCCAGAGACTCAGGTTCCATCCTGACTGCGGTCACAGTCTGTACGGAGTTTGTACGTTCTCCCCTCGACCTTGCGGGTTCCCTCCAGCTGTCCCAGTTGCCTCCCACACTCCAAAGACGTGCAGGTCCATGGGCTTCATTGTCCCTTGAGAGAAGGATAGTGGGCGAAGAGATCGCTGGTCGGCGCGGACTCGGTGGGCCGATGGGCCTACTTCCACGCCGCTTATCTGAACTAAACTGAAGTAAACTGAGATGCTGCCTGACCCTCGGAGTTACTCCAAATGCTGGACAGGCAGCATCTCTGGAGAGAAGGAACGGGTGACATTTCGGGTGGAGACCCTTCTTCAGTTACTCCAGCACTTTGCATCTTATTTTTAACCTGCAAACCCCGCACCCCCATAGGGTGTGGGAGACAGTATTGTGAGCAGTTTTGGGACCCATATCTGAGGAAGGATAGACAATAGACAATAGACAATAGACAATGGTGCAGGAGTAGGCCATTCGGCCCTTCGAGACAGCACCGCCATTCAATGTGATCATGGCTGATCATCCCCAATCAGTACCCCGTTCCTGCCTTCTCCCCATATCCCCTGACTCCGCTATCTTTAAGAGCACTATCTAGCTCTCCCTTGATAGTATCCAGAGAACCTGCCCCCACCGCCCTCTGAGGCAGAGAATTCCACAGACTCACCACTCTCTGTGTGGAAAATGGAAAAAAGGATGTGCTGGCTCTGGGGAGGGTCCAGAGGAGAATGATCCCAGGAATGAGTGGGTTAACACATGATGAGCGTTTGGCGACGCTGGGCCTGTACTCGCTGGAGTTTAGAAGGATGAGAGGGAGGGGACCTCATCGAAACTTACCAAATAGTGAAAGGCCTGGATGAAGTGGATGTGGAGAGGATGTTTTTCCACTAGTGGGAGAGTCTAGGACTAACCATATAACCATATAACCATATAACAATTACAGCACGGAAACAGGCCATCCCGGCCCTACAAGTCCGTGCCGAACAACTGTTTTCCCTTAGTCCCACCTGCCTGCACTCATACCATAACCCTCCATTCCCTTCTCATCCATATGCCTATCCAATTTATTTTTAAATGATACCAACGAACCTGCCTCCACCACTTCCACTGGAAGCTCATTCCACACCGCTACCACTCTCTGAGTAAAGAAGTTCCCCCTCATGTTACCCCTAAACTTCTGTACGTTAATTCTGAAGTCATGTCCTCTTGTTTGAATCTTCCCTACTCTCAAAGGGAAAAGCTTGTCCACATCAACTCTGTCTATCCCTCTCATCATTTTAAAGACCTCTATCAAGTCCCCCCTTAACCTCCTGCGCTCCAGAGAATAAAGACCTAACTTATTCAACCTATAGAAACATAGAAACATAGAAATTAGGTGCAGGAGTAGGCCATTCGGCCCTTCGAGCCTGCACCGCCATTCAATATGATCATGGCTGATCATCCAACTCAGTATCCCGTACCTGCCTTCTCTCCATACCCTCTGATCCCTTTAGCCACAAGGGCCACATCTAACTCCCTCTTAAATATAGCCAATGAACTGGCCTCGACTACCCTCTGCGGCAGAGAGTTCCAGAGATTCACCACTCTCTGTGTGAAAAAAGTTCTTCTCATCTCGGTTTTAAAGGATTTCCCCCTTATCCTTAAGCTGTGACCCCTTCTCCTGGGCTTCCCCAACATCGGGAGCAATCTTCCTGCATCTAGCCTGTCCAACCCCTTAAGAATTTTGTAAGTTTCTATAAGATCCCCTCTCAATCTCCTAAATTCTAGAGAGTATAAACCTGTATAAAACTATCTCTGTAACTTAGTTGTTGAAACCCAGGCAACATTCTAGTAAATCTCCTCTGTACTCTCTCTATTTTGTTGACATCCTTCCTATAATTGGGCGACCAAAATTGTACACCATACTCCAGATTTGGCCTCACCAATGCCTTATACAATTTTAACATTACATCCCAGCTTCTATACTCAATGCTCTGATTTATAAAGGCTAGCATACCAAAAGCTTTCTTTACCACCCTATCTATATGAGATTCCACCTTCAAGGAACTATGCACGGTTATTCCCAAATCCCTCTGTTCAACTGTATTCTTCAATTCCCTACTAGAGGGGACTGGAGGTCACAGCATCAGAAATAGAGGATGTTCCGTTTGGAAGGAGGTGAGGAGGAATTTCTTTAGTCAGAACGTGGTGAATCCGTGGAATCTCCGTGTTCTCCACAGATGCTGCCTGACCCGCTGAGCTACTCCGGCACTTTGCGTCCATCTCAGCTATACGGTGACGTGATAGCTCTTGGCCTTGCTTTCATGGAGTGCTGGAGAATGCTCAGGCCATTGAATAGCCCACAGAATTGAAAATCCCACGATTAAAAATCTGAAAGCTAAATGTATTTCAGCTCCAAGTGTAGGCTTGCAGTCCCTGTCACCATCGCATGGCATAGATATGCCGTTTCCATGGCAGTAGCTAAGACGGCTCTAATCTCTTCCACAAAGCCTACTACCTGCTGTGATGCCCCCAAATACTCGGTACAATATTGCCTTATACAGCACAAACATTCCAAACTTAATAGCTTAACCCTTAACATGGCCGTGGCTGCCTTGTGTCGCAACTGTATGCAGTTCCTGCTTACCCAGGGGATTAATGGTTTTCTCGTCAATATTTGATTCAGGAACAAAGTCCCGTTGCAGTGGCTGCCCCCTCATCCCCTTAGTCTTTTCTGTCCTTCATCAGTCGAACAAAACCCACCTTAACCCAGGGTGTACATTCAGTGAGCTCTCACCAGCTAACTAAAGACTTGGGCCATTTGAACTCCTGCTCCTTATTACTGTTATAAGGTGGGATAGGAGCAGAATTAGGCCATTCGGCCCATCAAGTCTATTCCATCATTCAATAGTGGCTGATCTATCCCCCATTCTCCTAACCCCATCCTCCTGCCGTCTCCTCATAACCTCTGACACCCGTACTAATCAAGAATCTGCCTATCTCTGCCTTTAGGGTTTGGGCACGCTAGAGGCAGTAAACATGTTCCCGATGTTGGGGGAGTCCAGAACCAGGGGCCACACAGTTTAAGAATAAGGGGTAAGCCATTTAGAACGGAGATGAAGAAACACTTTTCACACAGAGTTGTGAATCTGTGGAATTCTCTGCCTCAGAGGGCAGTGGAGACCTGTTCTCTGGATACTTTCAAGCGAGAGCTAGATAGGGCTCTTAAAAATAGCGGAGTCAGGGGATATGGGGAGAAGGCAGGAACGGGGTACTGATTGGGGATGATCAGCCATGATTACATTGAATGGCGGTGCTGGCTCGAAGGGCCGAATGGCCTACTTCTGCACCTTTTGTCTATTGTCTATTGAAAATATCCACTGACTTGGCCTCCACAGCCATCTGTGGCAATGAATTTGCAAAATTCACCACCCTCTGACTAAAGAAATTCCTCCTCAACTCCTTCCTAAAGGAACGTCCTTTGATTCTGAGGCTGTGACCTCTGGTCCTGGACTCTCGCCACATCCACTCTATCCAGACTTTAGTTTTTAGCGATACAGCGTGGAAACAGGCCATCACAAGGAGAAAGAGTGGTCAAGATGGCTTTCAGTGCATTGGCCTTTATCAGTCAGTGTATTGAATATAGAAACCAAATACAAAGTGCTGGAGTAACTCTGTGTGTCAGGCAGCAGGAAATATAACAACATGTACAAAACATTTTGAGCGGTACATGGATAGGAAAGGTTTCGAGGGAATGTGTAAGAAGGAACTGCAGATGTTGGCTTCCACTGAAGATGGATGCAGAATGCTGGAGTAACTCAGCGGGACAGGCAGCATCTTGTATTGTATTCAAATTTTTTATTGTCATTGCCTCACTTTGAGACAACGAAATGAATTTCCCGTACAGGCAGTATCGTTAAAAAAAAATCACAAGAAAAATAATAAAAATAAATAATAAATAAATAATAAAACATATTAAAAATAAAATTGAAATTGAATTAAAAAATTTTAAAAAGCACAAACACAGAAAGTCCACAACACAACATAACATAAATGGCACCCAGGTGAGGAAGGCACCATAGTCCAGCCAGCCTCCCCTCCGTGTTCATCCGTGGTCGGGGCCTTCCGAGCACCCGCAGTCGCCGCCCCGGGTGGCCCCGACCACGGATGAACCGGAAGGATCTTGAGAGTCTGAAGAAGGGTCTCGACCCGAAACGTCACCCATTCCTTTTCTCCAGAGATGCTGCCTGTCCCGCTGAGTTACTCCAGCACTTTGTGTCTATCTAAGGTTGAGAGGGATGTGGGCTGAATGCGGGCAGATGGGACGAGCTTAGATGGGACGTCTTGGTTCGGTTCAGACACAAAATGCTGGAGTAACTCAGCGGGACAGGCAGCATCTCTGGAGAGAAGGGATGGGTGACGGATCGGGTCGAGACCATTCTTCACACTGAGAGTCGGGGGTGGGAAAACGGGAGAAATAGACAGTGACGTGGAGAGATATAGAACAAATGAATGCGAGTTATGCAAAAAGTAAGGATGATAATGGAGACAGGCCTTTGTTAGCTGTGTGTTAGTTACAAAAGAGTTATATAGATGGTTCATATCTCTCTAAACCTTTTCCAAACCTCCTTTAATCATTTTGCCCAAGAAGTTTTTTGACCTCACAGGTGTAAAGTTTGAATGTTGCTTTTCATTTGTGTGCATGCATGCGTATGTGCGTGTGTGTGTGCGTGTGCATCTGTGTGCATGTGTATGTTTGTACGTGCGTATGTGCATGCGTGCGTTCGTGTGTATGCATACGTATGTGCGTGTGTGTGTGCGTGTGCATCTGTGTGCATGTGTATGTTTGTACGTGCGTGTGCGCGTGCGTGGGCGTGTGAGTGTGCTTGTGTGTGTGAGAGTGTCTGTGTGTGTGTGTGCTTCTGTGTGCATGTGTATGTTTGTTCGTGCGTGTGTGCGTGCGTGTGTGCATGTGTGTGTAGGCGTGTGTGTGAGTGAGTGTGTGGGAGTGTGTATGTGAGCGTATGTGTGAGAGGGTGTGTGAGTTCGTGCATTCATGTGTGTGTGTGCGTGCGTGTGAATGTGTGTGCGTGCATTTGTGTTCGTATGCGTGTGTGTGCGTGTGTGAGTCCCCATGTGTGTGTGTGCATGTGTGTGTGTGAGGGTGTGTGTGAGTGTATGTGTGAGACGATGTGTGAGTGTTTGCGTTCATGTGTGTGTGCATGCATGTGTATGTGTGTGCGTGCATTTGTGTGTGCGTGCTTGCGTGCGTGCATGTGTGCACGGTTTTGTACTGGAAACCTTGGAAACATAGAAACAAAGAAAATAGGTGCAGGAGTAGGCCATTCGGCCTTTCGAACCAGCTGACCGTTGCTGATTATCCTGAATCAGTACCCCGTTCCTGCTTTCTCCCCATATCCCCTGATTCCGTTAGCCCTAAGAGCCAAATCTAAAGGGCCTGTCCCACTGTACGAGGTAATTCAAGAGTTCTCCCGAGTTTTCCCCTGATCCAAACTCGGAGAATGTTCGTAGCGGGTCCGTAGGAGTTCGTGGATGTCTCGTAGCGGCTCGTACAAGTAAAAAGTAACTATTTTTTTCATCACGAGTATAGAAGCTGGGATGTAATGTTAAAATTGTACAAGGCATTGGTGAGACCAAATCTGGAGTATGGTGTACAATTTTGGTCGCCCAATTATAGGATGTCAACAAAATAGAGAGAGTACAGAGGAGATTTACTAGAATGTTGCCTGGGTTTCAACAACTAAGTTACAGAGAAAGGTTGAATAAGTTAGGTCTTTATTCTCTGGAGCGCAGAAGGTTAAGGGGGGACTTGATATAGGTCTTTAAAATGATGAGAGGGATAGACAGAGTTGATGTGGACAAGCTTTTCCCTTTGAGAATAGGGAAGATTCAAACAAGAGGACATGACTTCAGAATTAAGAGACAGAAGTTTAGGGGTAACATGAGGGGGAACTTCTTTACTCAGAGAGTGGTAGCGGTGTGGAATGAGCTTCCAGTGAAGGTGTTGGAGGCAGGTTCGTTGGTATCATTTATAAATAAATTGGATAGGCATATGGATGAGAAGGGAATCGAGGGTTATGGTATGAGTGCAGGTAGATGGGACGAGGGGAAAATAATTGTTCGGCACGGACTTGTAGGGCCGAGATGGCCTGTTTCTGTGCTGTAATTGTTATATGGTTATATACGAGTCTTTTTTTACTCGTGGACATTTTGTCACAGTGTTGAAAAAACGTCACGATTTTACCGGATGTCCCGAGTACCGACCGTTAGCGTTAAGAGCCGCTACGGGACATCCACAAGTTCCTACGGACCCGCTACGGACATTCTCCGAGTTCGAATCAGGGGAAAACTCGGGAGATCTGGTGAATGACCTAGTACAGTGGGACAGGCCCTTTACTCTCTCTTGAAAACATCCAGTGAATTGGCCTCCACTGCCTTTCTGCAGCAGAGAAGGCCAGGGTTAAAGTGGTGGAAGTTGTGTGAGGCCAGGGTTAAACGATGAAGGCCGGCTTCTCGGCTTGCCATGTACAAAGCTACTGTACCAGGAGACCCGATGTATTTATTCATTTATTTCACATCTCTAAGAGGCTTTGGAAGGATTTAGACCCCGTCTCCTGTCAGAAACAGTTTCGGAAAATCCCGGCTAATTCTCCTGGTGCCACCCGGTGATATCCTAACCTACTGAACGGCCATTGATTCAGTTTTCTGGCCTTGGCCGGCTGACAGTAGGCACTGCGTGGGGATTGCCGTGGCTTACTCCCTTTATCTTTGCTCAGCAGTTGGAGTAGCTCCGTCTTCTCTCCTACAATCAAGCCATCATAGTGTACTGGTACATGGAGGCATAGAGTGATACATTGTGGAAACAGGCCCAACTTGCCCACATGTCCCACCTGCCCACATTTGGCCCATATCCCTCCAACCACATCCTATACAACCACCTATCTAACTGTTTCTTAAATGTTGGGATAGTCCCAGCCACAACTACCTCCTCTGGCAGCTTGTTCCACACACCCACCACCCATTGTGTGAAAAAGTTACCCCTCAGATTCCTATTAAATCTTTTCTCCTTCATCTTAAACCTATGTCCTCTGGTCCTCGATTCCCCTACTCTGGGCAAGAGATTCTGTGCATCTACCCAATCTATTCATTTCATTATTTTATACACCTCAATAAGATCACCCCTCATCCTTCTGTGCTTCATTGAATAGAGACCCAGCCTACTCAACCTCTCCCTATAGCTCACGCCCTCTAGTCCTGGCAACATCCTCGTAAATCTTCTCTGAACCCTTTCCAGCTTGACAACATTTTTCCTATAACACGGTGCCCAGAACGGAACACAATAATCTAAATATACAGTTAGAGAATTAATTGGATAGGGTAGGGGTAGAGGGCTATGGGGCAAATACAGGCAGGTGGGACAAGTGTAGATGGGGCATCAGTTCAGTTTAGTTTATTGTCATGTGTACGGAGGTACAGTGAAAAGCTTTTGTTGCGTGCTAACCAGTCAGCGGAAAGACAATACACGATTACAATCGAGCCGTCCACAGTGTATAGATACAGGATAACGTTTAGTGCAAGGTAAAGCCAGCAAAGTCCGATCAATGGTCACCAATGAGGTAGATGGTAGTTCAGGACCGCTCTCTGGTTGTGATAGGATGGTTCAGTTGCCTGATAACAGCTGAGATGAAACTGTCCCTGAATCTGGAGGTGTGCGTTTGCACACTTCTGTACCTCTTGCCCGATGGGAGAGGGGAGAAGAGGGAGTGGCCGGGGTGCGACTGGTCCTTGATGATGCTGCTGGCCTTGCCGAGGCAGCGTGAGGTGTAGATGGAGTCAATGGAAGGGAGGTTGGTTTGTGCGACGGTCTGGGCTGCGTCCACAATGCGCTATGATTTCTTGCGGGTCTTGGATGGAGCCGTTCCCAAATCACCAAGCTGTGATGCATCCCGATACAATGCTTTCTACGGCGCATGTGCAGAAGTTGGTGAGAGTTGTTGGCGACACGCTGAACTTCCTAAGCCTTCTGAGGAAGTAGTGGTGTTGATGTGCCTTCATGGTCTTTGCTTCGCTGTTTACAGACGGCTGGTCACATCTTCTTATCCCCTTTGTACTTTCTGCGGAGACCGTTCACTCCGCTTTCCCTCCTTCTCTCCTCCTTCCCTTCCTTCACCTTTTCTTCCTCCGACCCAGCGCCTACACACGCGTGATTTGCTCTGCTTGGTTGACTGGCTGCCTGACGTACAAAAACACACCAGTATGCTTATGAAGCCCCAACGCAAGTGTTCAGGGACCTCAAATACAATTGAGAGAATCAAGGATGGCAATCTCTACATGGGTCAGATTTCAGCCAGTATCGTGTGCAGAGCAAGGGTAATACAGCTGAGGTTTCAAATCAATGCCGTCGTATCATAACTCGGAGAAGTTAGACAGTGAGCTATAACCTGCGGAGAAGGGGGGCTGGGTAACATAGGAACATAGAAAATAGGTGCAGGAGGAGGCCATTCGGCCCTTCGAGCCAGCACCGCCATTCATTGTGATCATGGCTGATCGTCCCCAATCAATAACCCGTGCCTGCCTTCTCCCCATATCCCTTGATTCCACTAGCCCCTAGAGCTCTATCTAACTCTCTCTTAAATCCATCCAGTGACTTGGCCTCCACTGCCCTCTGTGGCAGGGAATTCCACAAATTCACAACTCTCTGGGTGAAAACTTTTTTTCTCACCTCAGTCTTAAATGACCTCCCCTTTATTCTAAGACTGTGGCTTCTAAGTTCTGGACTCACCCAACATTGGGAACATCGTTCCTGCATCTGGCTTGTCCAGTCCTTTTATAATTTTATATGTTTCTATAAGATCTCCCCCTCATCCTTCTAAATTCCAGTGAATACAAGCCTAGTCTTTTCAATCTTTCCTCATATGACAGTCCCGCCATCCCAGGGATCAATCTGGTGAACCTACGCTGCACTGCCTCAATCACAAGGATGTCCTTCCTCAAATTTGGTTGTCATAGTCATTAGGACCATCGAGTCTTGGTAGACACATAACGCTGGAGTAACTCAGCGGGACCGGCAGCATCTCTGGAGAGAAGGAATGGGCCGACGTTCAAGGTCTCGACCCGTCTTCAGACTGATGTCAGGCAGTACAGAGATAAAAAGGTTTTTCTCACCTTAAGACTGAGGTGAGAAAAAACTTTTTCACCCAGATAGTTGTGAAATTGTGGAATTCCCTGCCACAGAGGCCAAATCACTGGATGGATTTAAGAGAGAATTAGATAGAGCTCTAGGGGCTACTGGAATCAAGGGATATGGGGAGAAGGCAGGCACGGGTTATTGATTGGGGACGATCAGCAATGATCACAATGAATGGCGGTTCTTTGCTCGAAGGGCCGAATGGCCTCCTCCTGCACCTATATTCTATGTTTCTAAAATGTAGTCGGAGACAGCAAGACTGGTGAGAGAACTGGGAAGGGGAGGGGGCGGAGAGAGAAAGAGAGGGACAACAAGGGCTGCTTGAAGTCAGGGAAGTCAATGTTCATACCGCTGGGGTGTAAGCTGCCCAAGCAAAATATGAGGTGCTGTTCCTCCAGAATTCTCTTGGAGGCATACTGCATGGAAACCGGCCCAACTTGCCCACAATGACCAACATGCCCCATCTACTCCAGTCCAACCTGCCTGCGTTTGGCTTATTCCGCCATAACGGCATCAATATTGACTTCCCGAACTTCAAGCAAACCTTGCTTTCCATCCCTCCCCCATCCTAGTTCTCCGACTTGTTTCACTGTCCTCCTGACACTCTACAAGTCGCTGGTCAGGCCCCATTTGGAGTACTATGAGCAAACGTATCTGAGGAAGGATGTGCTGGGCTCTGGAGAGGGTCCAGAGGAGGTTTACGACAATGATCCCCAGGAACAAGTGGGTTAACATATGATGAGCGTTTACCAGCACTGGGCCTGTACTCGCTGGAGTTTAGAAGAATGGGAGGGAACCTCATTGAAACGTACAGAATAGCGAAAGGCCTGGATAGAGAGGATGTGGAGAGGATGTTTCCACTAGTGGGAGAGTCCAGGACCAGAGGTCACAGCCTCAGAATTAAAGGATGCTCTTTTAGGAAGGAGATGAGGAGGAATTTCTTTAGTCAGAGGGTGGTGAATCTGTGGAACTCATTGCCACAGAAGGCTGTGGAGGCCTAGTCAGTGGATATTTTTAAAGCAGAGATAGATAGATTCTTGGGTAGACAAAAATGCTGGAGAAACTCAGTGGGTGAGGCAGCATCGAAAGGTTTCAACCCGAAACGTTGCCTATTTCCTTTGCTCCATAGATGCTGCCTTACCCGCTGAGTTTCTACAGCATTTCTATCTACCTTCGATTTTCCAGCATCTGCAGTTCCTTCTTAAACATGGATAGATTCTTGATTAGTACGGGTGTCAGAGGTTGTGGGGAGAAGGCAGGAGAATGGGGTTAGATGGGAGCGATAGATCAGCAATGATTGAATGGCAGAGTAGACTTATTTAACCATATAACCATATAACAATTACAGCACGGAAACAGGCCAACTCGGCCCTTCGAGTCCGTGCCAAAAACTTATTCTCCCCTAGTCCCATATACCCGCACTCAGACCATAACCCTCCATTCCTTTCCTGTCCATATACCTATCCAATTTATTTTTAAATGATAAAATCGAACCTGCCTCCACCACTTCCACTGGAAGCTCATTCCACACAGCTGCCACTCTCTGAGTAAAGAAGTTCCCCCTCATGTTACCCCTAAACTTCTGTCCCTTAATTCTCAAGTCATGTCCTCTTGTTTGAATCTTCCCTACTCTCAAAGGGAAAAGCTTGTCCACGTCAACTCTGTCTATCCCTCTCATCATTTTAAAGACCTCTATCCCTTAAACTTCTGCGCTCCAAAGAATAAAGACCTAACTTGTTCAACCTTTCTCTGTAACTTAGTTGTTGAAACCCAGGCAACATTCTAGTAAATATCCTCTGTACTCTCTCTATTTTGTTGACATCATTCCTATAATTAGGCGACCAAAATTGTACACCATACTCCAGAATTGGTCTCACCAATGCCTTGTACAATTTTAACATTACATCCCAACTTCTACACTCAATGCTCTGATTTATAAAGGCCAGCACACCAAAAGCTTTCTTTACCACCCTATCTCCATGAGATTCCACCTTCAGGGAACTGTGCACAGTTATTCCCAGATCCCTCTGTTCACCTGCATTCCTCAATTCCCTACCATTTACCATGTACGTCCTATTTTGATTTGTCCTGCCAAGATGTAACTCCTCACACTTATCACAAACTCCATCTGCCATCTTTCAGCCCACTCTTCCAACTGGCATAAATCTCTCTGTAGACTTTTGAAATCTACTTCTTTATCCACAACACCACCTATCTTAGTATCATCTGCATACTTACTAATCCAATTTACCACACCATCATCCAGATCATTGATGTACATGACAAACAACAGTGGACCCAACACAGTTCCCTGAGGCACCCCACTAGTCACCGGCCTCCAACCTGACAAACAGCCATCCACCATTACTCTCTGGCATCTGCCATTCAGCCACTGTTGAATCCATCTTGCTACTCCACCATTAATACCCAACAATTGAACCTTCTTAACCAACCTTCCATGAGGAACTTTGTCAAAGGCCTTACTAAAGTCCATACAGACAACATCCACTGCTTTACCCTCATCAATTTCCCTAGTAACCTCTTCAAAAAATTCAAGAAGATTAGTCAAACATGACCTTCCAGGCACAAATCCATGTTGACTGTTCCTAATCAGACCCTGTTTATTCAGATGCTTATATATATTATCTCTAAGTATCCTTTCCATTAATTTGTCCACCACTGACGTCAAACTAACAGGTCTATAATTGCTAGGTTTACTCTTAGAACCCTTTTTAAACAATGGAACAACATGCGCAGCACGCCAATCCTCGGGGACTATTCCCGTTTCTAATGACAATTGAAATATTTCTGTCATAGCCCCGGCTATTTCTACACTAACGTCCCTCAATGTCCTAGGGAATATCCTGTCACGACCTGGAGACTTATCCACTTTTATTTTTCTCAAAAGTGTCAGTACTTCCTCTTCTTTGAATCTCATAGTTTCCATAGCTACTCTACTTTTTTCCCTTACTTCACATAATTCAATATCCTTCTCCTTGGTGAATACCGAAGAAAATAAATTGTTCAATATCTCCCCCATCTCTTTTGGCTCTGCAGATAGCTGTCCACTCCGACTCTCTAATGGACCAATTTTATCCCTCGTTATCCTTTTGCTATTAATATAGCTGTAGAAACCCTTTGGATTTACTTTCACTTTACTTGCCAAAGCAACCTCATATTTTCTTTCAGCTTTTCTAATTTCTTTCTTAAGATTCTTTGATGGGCCGAATGGCATAATTCTGTTCCTATCACTTATGACCATATGACCTGCCCACACTGACCAACATGGCCCATCTACACAAGTCCCATCTGCCTGCATTTGGCTAATTTCACTTGGGCAGCTTACTGTACAAGCCAGCGGATATGAACGTTGACTTCTCGGCAGCGGCACGATTCGGGGTTGGGGCAGCGCTCCCGTGATGGGGGCCCGGCGCGGAGCTGAGGCGACGCTCCTGTGGCTGAGGCGGCCCGGGGCGGGGCTGAGGCGGTGCTCCGGTAGCTGAAGCGGCGTTCTGATGGCGGTGACCTGAATCCGGGGCTCAGCCGTGGGCCAGTGGACGACATCGTAAGGAGCTCGTAGGTCACAGGCTAGTGCCTGTTTTCCAATCCGCTGGACTGGAGGGCAGCAGCTTCGACCACCCCGGGCCGCGGAGCTTGAACCGGCCCGTTCGCGGAGCTCGGTGAGCCGTGGGACTGATTACCATCGCCCGGTGGGGGAATCGTCGCAGCGCAGAGGGAGAAGAGGAGGGAAGAGACAGTAACCCTAAGGTTTTTGCCTCCATCACAGTGAGGAGGTGCTTGGTGAACTCACTGTGGTGGATGTTAATTTGTGTTTACTGTGTGTTTTGTTGTTTATTATTACATGTATGGCTGCAGGCAACGACATTTTGTGCAGACCGAAAGGTCTGAATGACAAATAAAGGATCTAAGTCTAAGTCTAACATGCTATCTCTCTCTCGCCATCCCTCCCCCACCCTAGTTCTCTAACTAGTTTGACCTCCTGATTAGATTAAATTGATTATACACCTCGTGGTCACCTTCCCCTCAACTGACAATGAACCATTCTACATTTTTGTTTAAGAAGGAACTGCAGTTGCAGGAATAAATCAAAAGTAGAATGAGAAAAACTGCTGGAGAAACTCAGCGGGTGAGGCAGCATCTATGGAGAGAAGGAATAGGCGACATTTCGTGTCGAAACCCTTCTTCAGACTCTGAAGAAGGGTCTTCAGTCTGAAGAAGGGTCTCGACCCGAAACGTCTCTCCATAGATGCCACCTCACTCGCTGAATTACTCCAACATTTTTTGTCATTCTACATTTTTGTTGACCTTCGTCCCCCTTTGATCTCTCATTTTCACGCCTTACCCTTCCATAACTCTATTTCTTCCTCTCCCCCGGCTCTCAGTCTGAAGAAGGGTCTCAATCCGAAACGCCTCCCATTCCTTCTCTCCAGAGATGCTGCCTGTCCCGCTGAGTTACCTCAGCATTTTGTGTCTACCCTCTGCATTTGGCCCATAACCCTCCAAACCTGTCCTATCCATGTACCTGTCTAACTGTTTCTTAAACATTGGGATAGTCCCGGCCTCAACTACCTCCTCCGGCAGCTCGTTCCATACACCCACTACCCTTTATGTGAAAAAATTACCCCTCAGGTTACTATCAAATCTTTCGCCCCTCACCTTAAAACTATATCCTCTGGTTCTCGATTCCCCTACTCTGGGCGAGAGATTATGTGCGTCTACCCAAACGACCCCTCTGATGATTTTGTACACCTCTACAAGATCTCCCTTCATCCTCCTGCACTCCAAGGAATAGAGTCCCAGCCTACTCAACCTCTCCCTATAGTTCCGATGTTCTAGTGCTGGCAACATCCTTGTAAATCTTCTCTGTATCCTTTCCAGCTTGACAACATCTTTCCTATAACATGGGGCCCAGAACTGAACACAATATTCTAAATGTGGTCTCACCAACGTTTTATACAACTGCACCATGACCTCCCAACTTCTATACTCAATGCTCTGACTGGTGAAGGCCAAAGTGCCAAAAGCCTTTTAGAGCACCTTATCTACTACCTGTGATGTACCTGTACTCCTAGATCCCTCTGCTGTACAACACTCCCCAGAGCACTACAATTCACTGTGTAGGTCCTGCCCATGTGATGGGCCTGTCCCACTTGGCGATTTTTTTTTAGGCAACTGCTGGCGACTGTCATATTCGTAACAGGTCGCCGAAAAACCGGCTGACGACGTACATCACCCTGGCGACAACCTACGACAGCACCTACGTCAGGAGAAGTCAAGCTACGCTCATTGGCGTCAAACCCACAGTCGCCAAAAATGTTGAAAATTTAGCGGCGACCAGAAAGACGTTACGACTTTCTGCGCGACTGAGGAGACGACTACCGGCGACTGCTGGCGACCGTGTGGCGACAAACTAGTTACCTGTTGTAAAGGGACTTAGTCTGACACACTGTAACCTTTACTAGAGTCTTTATTATAGCACATGGCACACACGTCCCAGCACTGGCTGCACCCAACCTTCAGGCGTACCAGGACAAAATGGGAGGAGGGGAGGAAAGGAGATCATAGTTATACTGATATGATGGGGCGTGTTAATGGTGATGAGGTAGCTACATTATAGGTTGCATGCATAAACCATCTACATCCTTTCCCATACAATTTAAACAAAGTTGCAAGAATAGCAGGTTAATTATACAGGACCTGCAAAACTAAGCGAAGTCTCCGTAGCGATCCGGAGCTTTGACAACCCGACCCGAGCGAGTGCGCACAGCACCCTCACCCTCCCCACCCGAAAGAAGAGAGGGCGGAACGGGAACAGGAACAGGGGGGGAAGGAGAAGGCCGGCGGGGACCCCGGCTGCAAGGGGGAACCGGCAGGAACGGGAGAACCAGGAGAGAGGCAAGGGGAGGAACGGACGGCAGGTGGAGAGAGAGAGAGACGGGCAGGAGGCGAGCGGACCGGAGAGCGGAGACCGGGATGGGCAGAGGGAGGAAGGCGAGGGACGCGAACCGACCAAGGCATGTTACGGGCAGAGGGCATGTTACTGGAGGGGGGCACTGCAGGCGGAGGAGAATAAGGAACAGCAGGAGGAGGTTTCGGCTCTCTGACCGCCAACAGGTGCTGGCGGCTGCGACGGTAGATGGTGCCCTCATAGTCCACTAAGTAGGAACGCGGCGAATCGTCGACCCCCACCACGGTAGCGAGCCTGGAGAAACCGGTGGACGTCTGCAAACGGATGACCTGGCCTGGCAGTAGTGGGGAGAGAGGACGGCTGGACTTGTCGTGCGAGCGGCGCTGGATTTCGTGTTTCTGAGCGATGCGCTGCTGGACGGCAGAAGGCTGCAGGACCCTGGGCACCAGAGTCTGCTGTGCAATCGGTATCGGGGGGTGAATAACACGGGACATGAGCCGTTGGGCAGGCGATTTCATGGTACTGTCTCTGGATATATTCCGAAGGTTCAGCAACCCCTGGTAGAAATCACCGTTAGAGAGATAGGACTGTTCAAGCAGGTGCTTTGCACTGCGCACAGCGCGCTCAGCCAGGCCATTGCTCTGCGGGTACTCTGGACTGCTGGTGTAATGATCG
This sequence comes from Leucoraja erinaceus, assembly GCF_028641065.1. NCBI lineage: Eukaryota > Metazoa > Chordata > Chondrichthyes > Rajiformes > Rajidae > Leucoraja > Leucoraja erinaceus. The sequence goes on from NC_073425.1 coordinate 276,629, forward strand.
AAGTTTCACTTTGTAGCAAAGGCTTTGAACTCAGCGCTGGTGAACTGCCGGCCGTTGTCAGTCTGTAGCCGGACAGGGGATCTAAACGTTGCGAAGTGGCGGCGGAGCTAGCTGATGACCATCTCCGAGGTGATGGCAGGGAGAAGGTCCACCTCGAACCAATTTGAGTAAGAATCTACCAAAACGAGGTACTGCTTTCCACGCTATTCAAAAATGTCAGCAGCCAGCAAGGACCATGGCATGGCAGGGGCAGGCTGTTGTAGCAGCGGCTGATGCTGCTGATGCGGGGCAAGAGAGTTGCAGTCCGGGCAGGAGGCCACTCTGGCCTTGATGTACTTCGCCATGCCAGGCCAATAGTACTGTTCTTGGGCATGCGAGATAGTGGCGTCAGCCCCAGGATGCCCCATGTGGGCAGCATTGAAGTACAGGTCGTAGAGGGAGGCATGGACGACAACCTTGTGGCCTTTGATGATAATGCCATCGATGAGCACCAGTTCATCACGAACCAGGAAGAAGGGGTGGGCGCCAGCAGGTAAAGAGGTGCGTTTGACAGGCCATCCACGCTTGATGACAGCGGCAAGCTGCTGTAGATCGGGGTCATCGGCGGTGTGTGCAGCCAGGCATTGGAGCTGCTTGGAAGGGACGAAGTTCATGTTCAGCACCTGTAGGTCATCCTATTCGAAGGGGTGCTGGTCACATGAGGTCCGGGGGGCCCGGGACAGTGCGTCAGCCACATGCATCTCGGTGCCCCTTTTGTAGACGATTTTAAAGTCAAAGCGCTGCAGCTGCAGCATCATCCGCTGCAGCCTTGCTGGAGCAATGTGGATAGGTTTGTTTAGGAGCGTCACCAGGGGTTGGTGATCTGTCTCGACAGTGAAACTGTTGCCAAAAAGGAAGTCACGAAATTTTGAACAAGCGAACGCAACTGCCAGCAGCTCCTTCTCAATCTGCGTGTAGCGCTGCTCCGTGTCCGTCATGGTCCTAGAGGCATAGGAGACCGGCTGTAGGGAGCCATCATCGTGCGGCTGCAGACAAGCAGCACCCAGACCAAAATGTGAGGCATCACACGTCACCACCACCGGACGCTTTAAATCGAAGAACCGCAGAGTGGGGGTGCTGATCAGCTTTTTCTTCAACAGGTCGAAAGCTTGCTGGTGGTGTGGGAACCAGGACCAGGCAATGTCTTTTTTAGTAAGATGTCTTAGGGGTGCGCTCAGCTCGCTGAGGTCGGGAATGAACTTTCCCAGGTAGTTGAGCATGCCCAGGAAGCGCTGTAGACCGGCAATATTAGTGGGGGCAGGCAGTTCAGAGATTGCGTTCGTCTTCTGCGGGTCGGGCTTCAACCCTTTTGCCGTGAAAATGTGGCCAACGTACGGGACCTCAGGCACACGGAAACGGCATTTTGACGGGTTCAACTTGAGATTTACCTGCCTGGCGCGGTCCAGGATTCTGCGGAGGTTGCGGTCATGCTCAGCCACATCTCTGCCGTAGACCAGAATGTCGTCCACAATAATCGCACAGGGCAAACCTGCAAACAGTTGCTCCATGGAGCGCTGGAATACCTCGCTAGTGGAGTTGATGCCGAACGGCATCCGCAAGAATTTAAACCTGCCGAAGGGTGTACCGAAGGTTGTTAATTCAGAGGAGCGTTTGTCCAAGGGTATTTGCCAAAATGAGCTCCTGGCGTCGAGGACGGAAAACACCGTTGCTTGTCCGACTTGGGCGACGACGTCTTCAACGGTCCGCATTGGGTAGTGGGGCCGCTTGATTGCCAAGTTCAAATCCTTGGGGTTGATGCACACCCGCATCTCATCCTTTCCTTTCTTCATTGTGGCGACCATGGTGGAGACCCACTCGGTGGGCTCGCTGACTGACGCCAGAACACCCATATCAACCATGTCCTTTAGCATAGCCTCCACCTTGCCCTTCATGGCGAATGACACTCTGTGCGGCGGGCGAAGTACAGGCACCACAGAGGGGTCAGTTGCAATCTTGTACACTAGCGGCAGCTTCCCCAGCTTACCGTCAAAAAGGTCTGGATACGCGGATAGCGGATCCATCACAGCTTGAACCTCGTGAACTGTCCGGTCGAAAGACACCAGACCGAGATCCTGGCAGGTCTGGTTGCTCAGCAAGGTGACACAGTCGCAATCCAGAACGACAGGTCACAGGATGATTTCTGCAGCACACAGTGGAAAGTGGCCCTCCCCACAGGTGTTAGTTCCTCTCCCCCATAGGCACGCAAAACAGAGCGATCGGCAGTCAACAGCTCATTATTTCTTATCTTGTTGAACAGTGATGTTGACATAACATTCACTTTTGCACCCGTATCTAGCTTAGCAGAGAATGACTTGTTATTCACCGTAATGAGCACAGAAGGATCGGGGAGGCGAGATCGGCTGTGAAGGAGAGTGTAAACACTTGACTCTCCCATGGAATATTCGATCACAGAGTCGTCGGCAGTGTCGGCAGTAGACTGAGAGTCCATCTCACTATCAAGTTGCTGAAGGTTCTTTAGGATTTGCCTAGTAGCTGCTGGAACTTTCCCACGGGAACGGCATGCGGCAGCAAAATGATTCATTTTCTTACAGTAATTGCAGGATTTTCCGAAAGCCGGGCACGGAGACTGCACGGGGTGGGCATAGTTACAATTGGGACACTTGGGTGCCCGCGGGTCCCGAGACGTACGGGCGGGCCGCGGTGTAAGGCGGGAGCTGTCCTGCAAACGTCGTGGCCCTGTAACACCAGTCAGATTGACAGCGCGGCTTCAGATCCCCTCACCCCATGCGTAGGGGCTACCACCTCGGCGATGCGACATGCATGCATTGCCTGAGTCAGGGTCAGGTCAGGTCGTTGCAGCAAATCAGCACATAACTTCTGGTTTAACATGCCAGTAACTAGAATGTCCCTGGTGAGCTGGTCACTCATATTTTCGCAATGGCACCGCTGAGCAAGATAGCGCAGGTCAGCGATGAAACACTCGACAGGTTCTTCTGGCTGTTGCTTCCGCGAGAAAAACCTGGGCCGCTCCAATATGCGGTTGGAGGGCAGGTCGCAAATCTCGGCAAATTTACGCAAAAGACATACCGGGTCGGCGGCAGATTCAGCTGGCACGACGATCTGGCCGTTGGCATCCAGGACCTCTGGAGCATAGACGAAAGCCCGAGCTCTCTTCATGGCATCGGGACCTGCTAGATTAAGCAGGAGGGAGGCACGGACCGCAGCTGGGTCATTTCTGTGCGCAATATTGACGAAGTGAGTGTAGTCCATTACAAAAGTAGCCCATCGCTCCGCAATGTCTGCATCAAAGACAAAGGGAGAAGGTTTCCTGCACGAGGAGGCCATCAAAACTGACAGGGAATACCGGACAAGAATAAAAGAAAACCGGTAAACGGGAGACGCGAATCTAACTATCTGGCACCATGTAAAGGGACTTAGTCTGACACACTGTAACCTTTACTAGAGTCTTTATTATAGCACATGGCACACACGTCCCAGCACTGGCTGCACCCAGCCTTCAGGCGTACCAGGACAAAATGGGAGGAGGGGAGGGGAGGGGAGGAGATCATAGTTATACTGATATGAGAGGGCATGTTAATGGTGATGAGGTAGCTACATTATAGGTTGCATGCATAAACCATCTACACCTGTTGATGCCTAGGGGGGTGGACGGGAGGAGGGCGGGTGTGGTTGTCCATCCCCCCATGTTTTGAGAGGTGGGGACAATCCCCCCCCCCATGTTTTGTGAAACGTGTTGCAGCAAAATGGCCAGTGCAGCCCCCAAAGTCGGCCAGCTCCGTGACGGTAAGTCCACAGGCTCTTGCCCCCAGAGCCCTCAAGGTCGTATTCCTGTTGTTGGCCGCCAGCTCCTAGAATCCAGCAGCCCGGGACTAGTGCAGTTCCCAGGTGGGCTCGCCTGCACCGGGACTGGCTATACAGGATACAAGATACAAGAGACATTTATTTGTCACATGTATCAATTGGTACAGTGAAATGTGTGGTCGCCGTACAGCCATACAATAATAAATAGCACAGAACACGATAGTCTTTAACACAGACATCCCCACACAGCGGGGTCAAAGTTTCACACAGTGAGGGAAAATAGTAAGATTAAACGAGAACTTACCAGTTTGAAGTTTGATCTGTATTTTATGAGGAGGAACGTTGAGGGAATACGTGAAGAACCCCGCTTCCAACGCATGCGTGTCATTCTTCAAAGCAGCGGTGTGAGGTCACAGGAACCTATAATGATCTAACATAGTAAGATTATCAAAGAGATACCAGTTTTTGATATGATCATAAGAGGGTGGGAGCGGAGGGCACGTATTCCCTCAACGTTCCTCCTCATAAAATACAGATCAAACTTCAAACTGGTAAGTTCTCGTTTAATCTTACTATTTTACTTCGGAGTCACGTGAGTGACTTCGTGAAGATTTCAAAGCTCTGTGACCTCTTGCCGTGGAACGAGTCCATGTGTAGCGTAATGACACGCATGCGTTGGAAGCGGGTTCTTCACGAAGTCACTCACGTGACTCCGAAGTAAAATTCAGTCATCCTCCTCCATTGTCCGGCCGTGGTCGGGGGCTCCCAAACCCCACGCTGTTCAGGCCCGCTCGCCGGGGTGATGGAAGTCCGACGTTGGGACTGGAGGACATCCTCAGCGAATTGGACTTCCGAATCGGCCACTTCCTACCGGATTCCACGGCTCCCGAAGTCCGCAGGCCGCGCTGGGCGGAGATTCAACACTGGCGGCCGTCAGCAAAAGGTCCCAGGATTCCGCGATGTTGAAGTCAGCGCCGCCCGCGCTGGAATCTCTACGAACCACAGCTCCACGATGTTGAAGCAGCTGGCCCAGCACTCCAGAGATTCAACGGCGATCCAGGTAAGCAATCGCCCGCTGCGCTGTGAATCCAGCGCTGCGCCGCCGCTGCTGAAGCTCTGGTCCGGGTCTCATGGCCGCGCCAATCCCGGTGATAGGCCGCGAGGAGGGGGGGCGAGGACACGACTCGGAGAATAGTCACGTCCTCGCCAGGAAGTGACTGGGAAACGGTTTCCCCCTTACCCTACCTCCCTCCCCCACATAGAAAAGCTAAAGAAATCTCTAAAACAAACTTTTAAAACTGACTAAAAGTTAAAAAAAGACAGAAAAACAGACGGCCTGCCATCAATGCGGTGCCCCTAGTGGCTGTAGTGTCCAGGTCGCCAAGCCAAATTGAAAAAAAACACAAGCCGGTTGATTTTGGGTTGAGGGCCGGATCCGGCCCGCGGGCCTTAGGTTGCCGACCCCTGTCCTATATGTCCCCTCCATGTTTTAAATGCGATTTCCGCACGTGAGTGGGGATGTCAACCAGAATGTTGCCTGGATTAGATGGTGAATCCTACAAGAAGAGGTTGGATAAACATGAGGTTTCCTCTGGAGTGTTGGAGGCTGAGGGGAGAGCTGATGAAATGATGAGAGGTGTAGAGAGGGTAGACAGTCAGAACCTCTTTCCCAAGGTGGGGATGCCCAGCACTGGCGGACACAGCTTTCAGGTGTGAGGAGCAAAGTTTAAAGGAGATGTGCGGGGTGAGATAATAGACATTAGACAATAGACAATAGGTGCAGGAGTAGGCCATTCGGCCCGTCGAGCCAGCACCGTTATTCAATGTGATGAATGCTGATCATCCCCAATCAGTACCCCGTTCCTGCCTTCTCCCCATATCCCTTGACTCCGCTATTTTTAAGAGCCCTATCTAGCTCTCTCTTGAAAGTATCCAGAGAACTGGCCTCCACCGCCCTCTGAGGCAGAGAATTCCACAGACTCAGAACTCTCTGTGTGAAAAAGTGTTTCCTCATCTCCGTTCTAAATGGCTTACTCCTTATTCTTAAACTGTGGTTTGGACTCCCCCAACATCGGGAACACGTTTCCTGCCTCTAGCGTGTCCAAACCCTTAATAACCTTATATGTTTCACTAAGAATCCCTCTCATCCTCTAAACTCCAGAGTGTTCAAGCTCAGCCACTCCATTCTTCAGCATATGACAGTCCCGCCATCCCGGGAATTAATCTTGTACAGACCTTTTACATAGAGGGTGGTGGGTGCCTGTAACGGGCTGCCAGGGGTGGTGGTGGAGGCAAATACATGAGGATGCCATTCGACTCATCGATGAACTGTCCAATGTGGTTGCAAGTGTAAGTGCAAATGCATGATAAAGGGAATAACGTTTAGTGCAAGGTAAAGTCCGATTATAGAGTTTCCAATGAGGTAGATAGTAGCTCAGGACTGCTCTCTGGTTGCGGTAGGGGTGGTTCAGTTGCCTGATAACAGCTGGGAAGAAACTGTCCCAGATGACACAAACAATGCCAGAATTATCAATACCTCGTGGGCAATTAGAAGGCCCAAAAGGACCCGTGAATATTATTGGTAGAAAGGTCTCTACGTGAAATGTCATCCATGCCTTCACTCCAGAGATGCTGCCCGTCCCGCTGAGTTAGTTTAGTTCAGTTTAGAGATACAGCGTGGAAATAGGCCCTTCGGCCCACCGAGTCCGCGCCGACCAGCGATCCCCGCACATGAACACTATTGGTGGAGGCCGGGTCTCTGGATGCTTTCAAGAGAGAGCTGGATAGGGCTCTTGAAGATAGCGGAGTCAGGGGATATGGGGAGAAGGCAGGGACTGGGTACTGATTGGGGATGATCAGCCATAATCGCATTGAATGGCGGTGCTGGCTCGAAGGGCCGAATGGCCAACTCCTGCTCCTATTGTCTATTGTCTATTGTCTACTATCCCGTATGGCCAATTTACACATACGCCAAGCCAATTAACCTGCAAATCTGTACGTCTTTGGAGTGTGGGAGAAAACCTGTACACCCGGAGAAAACCCACGCAGGTCACGGGGAGAACGTACAAACTCCGTACAGACAGCACCCGTAGTTGGGATCGAACCGGGGTCCCCGGCGCTGCAAGCGCTGTAAGGCAGCAACTCTACCGCTGAGCCACCGTGACCGCCCAGTTACTCCAGCTTTTGTGTCTATCTTCAATATTTTTGGCGAATCGGGTTAAAGGATCTCCCAAAGCTGTTTACATCTACATTAAAAACAAATGCATAACCCAGGACAAATTGCCTCCTTCGACCTGGAGCAGACGTACCTTCTCCCTGGTTATCAGGCTGGTGGTACAGAAGTGTGAAAACGCAAACCTCCTGATTCAGAGGCAGTTTCTTCCCGGCTGTTATCAGGCAACTGAACCATCCTACCACAACCAGAGAGCGGCCCTGAACTACTATCCACCTCATTGGTGACCCCCAGACCATCTTTAATCGGACTTTACTGGACTTTATCTTGCACTAAACATTAAGGGCGTGTCCCACTTAGTTGCTCCAGCTCTTTGTGTCTTATCTCCCAAGGGTTTGTTGCAGTTCACAAACCTGTCTCACCACATCCTGTTCATGCATTCTCATGATCTCACGTTGACCTTGTTGATCTCTGACCATCAGCTCACAAGTGATAGGAGCAGAATCAGGCCATTCAGCCCATCAAGTCTACTCAGTACAATATTGCCTTGCATACCAGCAGCACAAACATGCCAAATTTAATAGCTTAAAGGGCCTGTCCCACTTGGGCGATTTTTCCAGCGACTACAGGCGACTAGGGTGTCGCGTGTACGGTCGTGAGTCGTCTCCTCAAGTCGCCTAAAGAGTCGTAATGTTTTTCTGGTCACCGCTGGATTTTGAAATGTTCAAATATTTTCTGCGACTGTGGGCTTGACGTAGCTACTCTTCTCCTGACGTAGGAGCTGACGTATGTTGTCGCCGGGTGACGTTGGTTGTAGCCGGGTCATGACTTCGGTGAATTCCATCGGCGACTACCTATGTCAACCTCCGTCAACCGGCGACAGGTACCGGCGACTGAATTGTCTTGAGTTGTGGCCGACCGGGTCGTTGCCCAGTTACTCCAGCTTTGTCCCACAAAATAGAGAGAGTACAGAGGAGATTTACTAGAATGTTGCCTGGGTTTCAGCAACTAAGTTACAGAGATAGGTTGAATGTTAGGTCTTTATTCTCTGGAGCGCAGAAGGTTAAGGGGGGACTTGATAGAGGTCTTTAAAATGATGAGAGGGATAGACAGAGTTGACGTGGACAAGCTTTTCCCTTTGAGAATAGGGAAGATTCAAACAAGACATGACTTCAGAATTAAGGGACAGAAGTTTAGGGGTAACATGAGGGGGAACTTCTTTACTCAGAGAGTGGTAGCGGTGTGGAATGAGCTTCCAGTGGAATTGGTTGGGGGCAGGTTCATTGGTATCATTTAGAAATAAATTGGATAGGCATATGGATGAGAAGGGAATGGAGGGTTATGGTATGAGTGCAGGCAGGTGGGACTAAGGGGGGGGGGGAAAAAAAAAAAAAAAAAAATTGTTCGGTACGGACTTGTAGGGCCAAGATGGCCTGTTTCCGTGCTGTAATTGTTATATGGTTATATGGTTATATGGTTGCGAGTCGTAGCTTTTTCAGCGACCGGCTACAACTGTGGCAGTCGCCGAAATAAATCGCCTAAGTGGGACAGGCCCTTTTATTCCCTCCACCCTGTATCTGTACACAGTGGACGGCCCGATTGTGATGATCACCTCTTGTATTTCCGCTGACTGGTTAGCACGCAACCTGGGTACTCGTCACCACAAACTAATTCAGTTCAATGCTACCTAGGTACGGTGAGGGTGCTTTCGTTTTTTCGGAACAATATACGCAAAGCGCGCAAAAGTGTCTTGTTGACCACTCTCCATTCTCGGTGGTAGCCCTTCAACGGTGGGACCCTTTTTGTTTTCACGACTGCCACCACCCCCCCCTCCCCCCCCCCCCCCCCCCCCCCCCCAGGTCCTGTTCTCAGTGTCTCCCCCCTCCCCACCTCCCCATCAGGTCCCTGTGTTTTTGGTGGCACCCCTACACCACCAAGTCCCCCCCCCACCCCCCCCCCCTCTCACACTCACACTGGGTCACCTTGGTTCCCCTTCTCCCCCCCCCCCCCCCCCCCACCCCTACCACCCAGTCCCATTTTGTAACAATAGACACTAGACAATAGGTGCAGGAGTAGAGGCCATTCGGCCCTTCCAGCCAGCACCCGACATTCAATGTGATCACGGCTGATCATCCCCAATCAGTTCCCCGTTCCTGCCCTCTCCCCATGTCCCCTGACTCCGCTATCTTTAAGAGCCCTATCCAGCTCTCTCTTAAAAGCATCCAGAGAACCGGCCTCCACCGCCCTCTGAGGCAGAGAATTCCACAGACTCACAACTCTCTGTGAGAAAAAGTGTTTCCTCGTCTCCGTTCTACGGTAAATGGCTTACTCCTTATTCTTACGGCTCTCCCTCCACCGCCTTGCTCTGCCCCTCTCAGTACCAGCTGACAGCGCCCATTATTTCCCCCCCCCCACACCCCCCTAACCCGTCCCATCCGTCAACTCTTGCCTCGAGAGAGCAGCCGAGGGTTTCTGCGCGCGGGGGGGCGGGGGGGCACTTTTCTCCGCATTCCTGGCTGGGGGGAGTGGGTAGGTGGGGGTATAATGGCCGCCTTTCATCGGCAGTGCCAGCCTGTTTTCTCTCTCTCTCTCTCTCTCTCGGCCATCAATAGCCCCACACACGCCCCCACGCCCGGACAGGCTGCTTGGCTCGGGAGCAGCGAGCCGCTTGCAGAGACTGACCCATTGTCTCCCAGCGACATTGTACATCGACAACTTCTGGCCGAGTTAATACGCCCTTTGTTGCCTTGTGTGTCAGCACTAACCCTTCTCTCTTCCTCCCCACTTGAAATGCCTGACCTTTGCCGACGTTGCCTCAGAGGACGGTGCTCAGACGTCTGGCCTCTCGCTCCAAAATGTCACGGGAATGAGATTAGCACAAATTAGCTTTTCTGCAAAGCAAATCATTTTATTGGGTGTTCCCCGCCTTTGGGTTTGCGATTAGTTTCCTGGCACGGACATTTTTCATCAACCAGTTTCAATTTCGGGGCGGCACGGTGGCGCAGCGGTCGAGTCGCTGCCTCCACAGCTCCAGGGACCCGGGTTCGATCCTGACCCCGGGCGTTGTCTGTACAGAGTTTGTACGTTCTCCCCGTGACCTGCGTGGGATTTCTCCGGGTGCTCCGGTTTCCTCCCACACTCCAAAGACGTGCGCGTTTGCAGGTGAATTATCTTGGGTAAAATAAAGATTGCAAATTCCAGAACCAGGGGCCACAGTTTAAGAATAAGGAGTAAGCCATTTAGAACGGAGACGAGGAAACACTTTTTCTCACAGAGAGTGGTGAGTCTGTGGAATTCTCTGCCTCAGGTGGAGGCAGGTTCTCTGGAAGCTTTCAAGAGAGAGCTAGATAGGGCTCTTAAAGATAGCAGAGTCAGAGGATATGGGGAGAAGGCAGGAACGGGGTACTGATTGGGGATGATCAGCCATGATCACATCGAATGGCGGTGCTGGCTCGAAGGGCCGAATGGCCTACCCCTGCACCTATTGTCTAATGTCTATTGTCAATTGGCCCTCTGTAAATCGTACCCTGGGCATGTAGAGAGTGGGTGAGAAAGTGGGATAGCATAGGATTAGTGTGAAAGGGTGATCGATGGTCGGCATGGACTCGGTGGGCCGAAGGGCCTGTTTCCACGCTGTATCTCTCAATCAGGAATATTTTCCCAACCATCAGTACTCCCTCGTTTTGTTTGGACTTCAATGAAAAGACACTCATTAACCTGGAATGTTTACGAGAATGGTAAAAAAAATTTTGGTATGCTGGCCTTTATAAATCAGAGCATTGAGTATAGAAGCTGCGATGTAATGTTAAAATTGCACAAGGCATTGGTGAGACCAAATCTGGAGTATGGTGTACAATTTTGGTCGCCCAATTATAGGAAGGATGTCAACAAAATAGAGAGAGTACAGAGGAGATTTACTAGAATGTTGCCTGGGTTTCAACAACTAAGTTACAGAGAAAGGTTGAACAAGTTAGGTCTTTATTCTCTGGAGCGCAGAAGGTTAAGGGGGGACTTGATAGAGGTTTTTAAAATGATGAGAGGGATAGACAGAGTTGATGTGGACAAGCTTTTCCCTTTGAGAATAGGGAAGAAACAAGAGGACATTACTTCAGAATTAAGGGAGGGGTAACATGAGGGGGAACTTCTTTACTCAGAGAATGGTAGCGGTGTGGAATGAGCTTCCAGTGGAAGTGGTGGCGGCAGGTTCGTTGGTATCATTTAAAAATAAATTGGATAGGCATATGGATGAGAAGGGAATGGAGGGTTATGGTATGAGTGCAGGCAGGTGGGACTAAGGGAAAAAAGTTTTTCGGCACGGACTTGTAGGGCCGAGACGGCCTGTTTCCGTGCTGTAATTGTTATATGGTTATATGTTATATGGTTAATGTTGCCAGGACCCGCGGACCTGAGCCGTAGGGTGTGGATGAGCAGGCTCGGTCTTTATTCCTTGGAGCGCAGGAGAATGAGGAGTGACCTGACAGAGGTGTGGAATAGATGAGGTAAACTCACAGAGACAATGGGGGGGGGTGGGGGGGAGCTTGAGGTATGTAAAGGACCGAACAAATCAGTGCCAGCAACAGATGACCAAGGAAGAGTAGAGCCCACAATGGTCCATTGTTGGCTGAGGACAAGTAAATACAGCCCTAATTATCTTGTGCAGGACGGAACTGCAGATAGCAACATAGAAATTAGGTGCAGGAGTAGAGGCCATTCGGCCCTTCGAGCCTGCACCGACATTCAATATGATCATGGCTGATCATCCAACTCAGTATCCCGTACCTGCCTTCTCTCCATACCCCCTGATCCCCTTAGCCACAAGGGCCACATCTAACTCCCCCTTAAATATAGCCAATGAACTGTGGCCTCGACTACCCTCTGCGGCAGAGAGTTCCAGAGATTCACCACTCTCTGTGTGAAAAAAGTTCTTCTCATCTCAGTTTTAAAGGATTTCCCCCTTATCCTTAAGCTGTGACCCCTTGTCCTGGACTTCCCCAACATCGGGAACAATCTTCCTGCATCTAGCCTGTCCAACCCCTTAAGAATTTTGTAAGATGCTGGTTTCAACCTGAAGATAGACTCAAAATGCTGGAGTAACTCAGCGGGACAGGCAGCATCTCTGGAGATGAGGAATGGGTGACGTTTCGGGTGGAGACCCTTCTTCAGACTGGTTAGGAATAAGATAAAACGAGAGATATAGATGATGATCCAATCCAATCCAATCCAATGATGTGGAGAAATAAAGAACAATGAATGAAAGATATGCAATAAAGTAACGATGATATTATCTTTCTCCACGAGGTTTTGGAAATGTTGATTGAAAAACTCGTTCTGATGATTGAAGCCTCGAGGGGAGAGTACATTCTCAGTGTCGGGAAATGTGAACTTTGTATGTTTGTCTGTCCGTGTTACTCAAAGATTCCATCGCGAACTCCCATATCACTCCCAAAAAAACGTATTTCTGTTGGCAAAGGTATTCATGCTTTAGAATTTTGCATTTATTCTCTCGGTTCCCTCAAATTATTCTCTATACCTAGAGTCATAGAATCATAACAGTGTGGAAACAGGCCCTTCGGCCCATCTCGCCCACACCGGCCAACAATGTCCCAGCTACACTAGTCCCACCTGACTGCGTTTGGTCCATATCCATCCAAACCTGTCCTATCCCTGTACCTGCCCAACTGTTTTTTTAAATGATGGGATAGTCCCAGCCTCAACTACTTCCTCTGGCAGCTTTTTCCATGCACCCAACACCCTCTGTGTGAAAAAGTTTCAATAGACAATAGACAATAGACAATCGGTGCAGGAGTAGGCCATTCGGCCCTTCGAGCCAGCACCGCCATTCAATGTGATCATGGCTGATCATCCACAATCAGTACCCCGTTCCTGCCTTCTCCCCATATCCCCTGACTCCGCTATCTTTAAGAGCCCTATCTAGCTCTCTCTTGAAAGTATCCAGAGAACTTGCCGCCACCACCCTCCGAGGCAGAGAATTCCACACACTCACAGCTGTTGGATTCTTATTAAATCTTTTCCCCTTCACCTTAAACCTATGTCCTCTGGTCCTCGATTCCCCTACTCTGGTCAAAAGACTCTGTGCATCTACCCGATCTATTCCTCTCATGATTTTGTACACCTCTATAAGATCTCCCCTCATCCTTCTGTGCTCCATGGAATAGAGACCCAGCCTACTCAACCTCTCGATGGTAGACACAAAATGCTGGAGTAACTCAGCGGGTGAGGCAGCATCTCTGAAGAGAAGGAATGGGTGACGTTTTGGGTTCGAGACCCTTCTTCAGTCTGATGTCAGGGGAGGGGGTGGGACAGAGATAGAATGTAGGCGGAGACGGTAAGATTGGTGGGAAAACTGGGAAGGGGAAGGGGATGGAGGGTGAGAGCAAGGGCTATCTGAAGTTAGAGGTCAATGTTCATACCGCTGGGGTGTAAACTGCCCAAGCGAAATATGAGGTGATGTTCCTCCAATTTGCGCTGGGCCTCACTCTGACAGTGGAGGAGGCCCAGGACAGAAAGGTCAGATTGGGAATGGGAGGGGGAGTTGAAGTGCTGATCCACCAGGAGATCAGGTTGATCTGGACCGAGCGGAGGTGTTCAGCGAAACGATCGCCGAGCCTGCGCTTGGTCTCGCCGATGTAGAGAAGTTGACACCCGGAACAGCAGATACAGTAGATGAGGTTGGAAGAGGTGCAGGTGAACCTCTGCCTCACCTGGAATATAGGTTCACGCACCTCCTCCAACATGGTCTACGGTATCTGCTGTTCCGAGACCAAGCGCAGGCACCGAACCCTGAGGCACACCACTAGTCACAGGCCTCCAGTCTGAGAAACAACCTTCCACCATCACCCTCTGCTTCCTTCCATGGAGCCAATTTGCTATCCATTCAGCTATCTCTCCTTGGATCCCATGCGATCTAACCTTCCAGAGCAGCCTACCATGGGGAACCTTGTCGAACACCTTGCTGAAGTCCATCTACACAACATCTACAGCTCTGTCCTCATCAAGCTTTTTGGTCACATCTTCAAAAAAAATCAATCAGATTTGTGACACGACCTCCCACGTACAAACTATCCTTAATCAGCCCTTGTCTATCTAAATGCCTGTATATCCTATCCCTCAGAATACTCTCCAGTAACTTCCCAACTACAGATGTTAAGCTCACCAGCCTATAGTTCCCAGCATTTTCCCCGCAGCCCATCTTGAAAAGAGGCACAACATTTGCCACCCTCCAGTCTTCCGACCCCTCTCCTGTATTTAAGGACGACTCGTAAATTTCAACCAGAACTCCCATAATTTCCACTCTAGTTTCCCACAATGTCCTCGGATATATCAGATCAGGCCCTGGAGATTTGCCTACCTTCATACACGACAGTACCTTCAGTACTTCTTCGACGGTAACACAGACTGCTCTCCAGACACTTCCAGTGACTGATCCAAGTTCCTCCGTCCTACTGTCTTTCTCCTCGGTAAATACAGCAGAGAAATACTCATTGAGGATCTTGCCCATCTCCTGTGGCTCCACAAAGAGGTGACCACTTTGATTCCTGAGAGGTCCCACTCTATCTCTAGTTACCCTTTTCCCCCCTTATGTATTTATAAAATCTTTAGGGATTGTCCTTAATGCTACCCGCCAGAGCTAACTCCTATCCCTTTTTGCCCTTCTGATTTCCCTTTTTAGTTTGCTCCTTATAGACAATAGACAATAGACAATAGGTGCAGGAGTAGGCCATTCGGCCCTTCGAGACAGCACCGCCATTCAATGTGATCATGGCTGATCATCCCCAATCAGTACCCCGTTCCTGCCTTCTCCCCATATCCTTTGACTCCATTCCCGAAACTCCTCCAGGGATGCACTTGACCCCAGCTGCCTACACCTGTCCTATGCATCCTTCTACTTTTTGACTAAAGCCTCAATTTCCCTCGTCAGCCAAGCTTCCTTACGTTTGCCCGCTTTGTCCTTCACTCTAACGAGGACTTCACATCCTGGGCTTTCTTCAGTACACTTTTAAAAACAACCCACTTGGCCGATGTTCCTTTACCCTCTAATCACCTGCTCCAGTCAACTTGAGCGAGACCTTCTCTCATACCCTCAATGTTTGCCTTACCCCAGTTGAGCATTTTAACACATGGACCTGGACATTGCAGTCTTCAGGCTCCTATACCTTCTACCTGAAGACTGAAGTGAGAAAAAAATATTCACCCAGAGAGTTGTGAATTTGTGGAATTCCCTGCCGCAGAGGGCAGTGGAGGCCAAGTCTCTGGATGGATTTAAGAGAGAGTTAGATAGAGCTCTAGGGGCTAGTGGAATCAAGGGATACGGGGAGAAGGCAGGCACGGGTTATTGATTGGGGACGATCAGCCATGACCACAATGAATGGCGGTGGTGGCTCGAAGGGCCGAATGGCCTCCTCCTGCACCTATTGTCTATGTTTCTATGTTTCTATGTTGTTTTGTCTGCACCCAAGAGGGTGCACCTTCCCTGTAGAGGAAACACACGGTTGTCCACGGGGACTCTGGAGACCTTCCGTCAATGCTGGTCACCGCGGGGGAGTCGAATGTATTGTTGATAAAAATGTTAATATTTTAATTTGATAACTTTCTCGGTAAAATGCCAATATGGGCATTCTTTGATCGTGTTACTACTTTGTATTTTCTGTGAATAAAAGCATTTAGTATGGGAAAAAAAAGAAGAAAAAAAGAGGTTGCACCGGTTTTCAGTAGGTACGCCCACCCGAATCTCCTGTACTCCACGTCCACTCCTCTTCCTCACAGTCACCCACCTTCACTCTTCCTGTATCCTCGACGTGACGATCTCAATGTAGCCCTTGTCCAGGAAACTCTCGTTTTCCCGCAGGTCCCTGAGGTCATCCAGCTGCTTCTGCCGTTCCCCAACGTGTTCATTCAGGAGCGGCACCTGGACACAATATCTGCAGGTGTTGCCTCCAGAAACACCAGCAGTGTCCCTGGCTTCCCACTTCCTGCAGGAAACACACTGCTCCAACCTGCCTGCCATTTCTTCAGTGGACAAAAAAAATCATAAATTTAAACCAAGCTTTAGCCTCCTTGCCTGAGCCTCCTCGCCGCTGACTCTCGAGCCAAAGACTCACACTTTACTCACCAAGACACTTCTTCTCTGTAAGATCACCCTCATCCTCCTGGGCTCCAAAGAATTAAAGGGCGACATTTCGGGTTGAGACCCTTCTTCAGACTGATGTCAGGGGAGGGGGCGGGATGTATTCGGAGACAGTTAAGGGCCTGTCCCACGAGCACGTGACTCCATGCGGCAAGCGCGACCTAACGTGGTCGCTTGAGCCGTACGGCCTCGCGGGGCCGGTCCCACTTCGATCGCCGGAGCCGTATGGAGTTGTGCGGAGCTGGTCCCGACATCGCGCGGGGCTCCGAAAAACTGACCGTGTTCAAAAATTCCGCACGGCAACGGCGTGCCGGCCCGCAGCCGCCTCGATGCCGTACGCAACGCCTCAACGGTTGTGCGCAGCATCTCGACGCCGTACACAGCGTCTTGACGCCATACGTCACGCGGGAACTTCCCGCGGACTTCACTGGAACTTCACGTAACTCACTCGACCTCCGCGCGGCCCCCCGCTTCCAGTTTGGTCGCGCTTACCGCATGCAGGTCGCATGCTCGTGGGACAGGCCCTTAAGACTGATTACCTGCCCAGTTCCCCGCCAGTCTTACCGTCTCTGACTACATTCTATATCTGTCCGGCCCCCTCCCCTGACATCGGTCTGAAGAAAGGTCTCGACCCGAAACGTCACCCATTCCTTCTCTCCAGAGATGCCGCCTCAACCAGTTACTCCAGCATTTTGTGTCTACCTTCGATTTATGGTATGGTATGGTATGGTACAGCAGCTGCACTGCTGCGGACAGGAAGGCACTACAACGGGTGGTGAAAACCGCGCAGCACACCATCGGTGCCCCGCTCCCTGCCATGGATGCCCTCCACCGAAAACGGTGTCTGAGACGGGCTGGGAAGATCATCAAAGACCCCTCACACCCCAACCATGGACTGTTTGCCCTCCTCCCATCAGGGTGGCGGTACAGGAGCCTCAGGTCACGTACTAGTAGGATGAGGAACAGCTTCTACAATAATACAATCACATTGCTGAACTCGGAGTCCCGCCGATAGATTTCTCCAGTCTCTCCGTCCCCATTGTTTAATTATTCTGTATTTTTTGATTATTCTGTATCTTCTCTCTTTCTATTTTTTTTTTTTCTTTATGTACAACTACTACGGACTGACGCAAAACTGCATTTCGTTGTACTCATACTTGTATTTGTGCGATGACATTAAAGTTGAATTGAATTGAATTGAATTAAACCAGCACCTGCAGTTCTTTCTTACACATCCAAATAATTAAATGTATATATAAATGTAAATTGCCCCTAGTGTGTGTAGGATAGTGTTGATGTGTGGGGATCGCTGGTCGGCACAGACTCGTTGGGCCGAAGGGCCTGTTTCCGCGCTGTATCTACAAACAAATCTAAATTAAACTAAACCTTATGTGCATGCACATGATCCATATCCCTCCATTCCCTGCTGCATATCCACCCGCCTATTGAAAAGCCTCTTAAATGCCAGCATAGGCTCACAAAGGTAATTCCCGGGATGGCGGGACTGTCATATGTTGATAGATTGCAGCGGCTGGGCTTGTACACTCTGGAGTTTAGAAGGATGAGAGGGCATCTCATTGAAACATATAAGATTGTTAAGGGATTTGACACGCTAGAGGTAGGAAACATGCTCCCGGTGTTGGGGGAGTCCAGAACCAGGGGCCACAGTTTAAGAATAAATGGTAAGCCATTAATAGACAATAGACAATAGACAATAGGTGCAGGAGTAGGCCATTCGGCCCTTCGAGCCGGCACCGCCATTCAATGTGATCATGGCTGATCATCCCTAATCAGTACCCCGTTCCTGCCTTCTCCTCATATCCCCTGACTCCGCTATCTTTATGAGCCCTATCTAGCTCTCTCTTGAAAGTATCCAGAGAACCGGCCTCCACCGCCCTCTGAGGCAGAGAATTCCACAGAATCACCACTCTCTGTGTGAAAAAGTGTTTCCCCATCTCCGTTCTAAATGCCTTACCCCTTATTCTTAAACATTGGGAACGGAGATGGGGAAAAACGTTTTCACACATAGAGTTGCGAGTGTGTGGGATTCTCCGCTGCATAGGTTGGTGGAGGCCGGTTCTCTGGATGCTTTCAAGAGAGAATTAGATAGGGCTCTTAAAGATAGTGGTGTTAATGGATATGGGGAAAAGGCAGGAACGGGGTACTGATTGTGGATGATCAGCCATGATCACATTGAATGGTGGTGCTGGCTCAAAGGGCCGAATGGCCTACTCCTGCACCTATTGTCTGTTGTCTACTGTCCATTGCCACTGACATATCTGCCTCCACCACCGCCCCTCACTAAATCACAGCAGCCTTCAGAGAGGCGTTACATTAAACTTGGCCTCACGGTTTATTAGTTCCAAGAGTAACTTTCCCAGGCAGGTGTCTCAGTTGCAGTTGTGGTCATGGGGAGAGCTGCTCGGAGGGAGGGGGATTCTGCTGCAATATTTTATTTTGAGCGACGAGATGTGAACATACTCCTCGATTCTCCAGGCTGAACACACACACACACGCATGCACATTTCCTGGATATTGGCAAAGGAGACGACATTTCCAAATCGTCCGTCCTTCCTGCCATCTGGTTCAGATCCTCCCGCGACGGTTCACCAGAGATCGCACCCTGGCACATGTCCACAAGACCCCCCTTGAGATCAGGATCTACACAAACCCCCTGCCGACTTCTGCGACGTCTCCACCACTGAGTCCTCTCGTCACCCAGTGTGGCCCCTGTCGTCTCATCGCTCCGAAGAACTCGTTTGCGGAGCTATTTAGGAAAGAACTGCAGATGCTGGTAAATCAAAGGTGGGCACACACAAAATGCTGGAGTAGCTCAGCACGAGAAGCAGCGTCTACGGAGAGAAGGAATTGGCGACGTTTCAGGCCGAGACCCTTTTCTCCACAGATGCTGCCTCACCCGCTGAGTTAACAGCCTGTCCCACTTGGGCGTCAGTTACGCAACATCGTTTACACGTCACGACGCATGACACACGCATGTATTGTGCACACGCCGTGCATGATGCGTGGTGATGTGGGCAGTGACGCGCGGTCACACGCAACGCCCCAGGATTTGGGGATTCACAAAATCTTCGCGCGCCACATGCATGATGCGCCATTGACGCCCAAGTGGGACGGGCCCTTTACTCCAGCATTTTGTGTCTACCCTCTTTGTAGAACTATCTACACCATTGCAGTTGTACAGGGTCTTGGTGAGACCACACCTGGAGTATTGCGTACAGTTTTGGTCTCCTAATCTGAGGAAGGACATTCTTGCCATAGAGGGAGTGCAGAGAAGGTTCACCAGACTGATTCCTGGGATGTCAGGACTTTCATGTGAAGAAAGACTGGATAGACTCGGCTTGCACTCGCTAGAATTTAGAAGATTGAGGGGGGATCTTATAGAAACTTACAAAATTCTTAAGGGGTTGGACAGGCTAGATGCAGGAAGATTGTTCCCGATGTTGGGGAAGTCCAGAACAAGGGGCCACACAGTTTAAGGATAAGGGGGAAATCTTTTAGGACTGAGATGAGAAAAACATTTTTTCACACAGAGAGTGGTGAATCTGTGGAATTCTCTGCCACAGAGGGTAGTTGAGGCCACAGTTCATTGGCTATATTTAAGAGGGAGTTAGATGTGGCCCTTGTGGCTAAAGGGATCAGGGGGTATGGAGAGAAGGCAGGTACGTGATACTGAGGATGATCAGCCATGATCATATTGAATGGCGGTGCTGGCTCGAAGGGCCGAATGGCCTACTCCTGCACCTATTGTCTATGTTTCTATGTTTCTATGTATGAATGATGCTCTTCATGATAGGATCAGAATTAGGCCATTCGGCCCATCAAGTCTACTACACCATTCAATCATGGCTGATCTATCTCTCCCTCCTAACCCCCATCTCCTGCGGATCCTTTCCAATTAGACCCTTCTAATTCCAATGAGTGCCGTGATGTTTTATGCTTGGGAAATGGGTGGGTTGGTGTTTGTCCATCTGTGACAGGTGATTTTGAGCATTGCGAGCAATTTCAAGCCCCATATCTGAGGACGGATGTGCTGGCTCTGGAGAGGGTCCCGAGGAGAATGAGTTGGTTGAGCTACGATGAGCATTTGTCAGCACTGGGCCTGTACTCGCTGGAGTTTAGAAGGATGATGGCGGTGCTGGCTCGAAGGGCCGAATGGCCTACTGCACCCATTGTCTATTGTCTATTGTGTATTGTTGTGCTGAAGCAAAGCAAGAATTTCATTATCCTGTCTGGGACACATGATAATAAACTTTCTTGACTTGACTTGGCTTGAGTGGACTTGATGGGCCGAATGGCCGAGTTCTGCTCCTGCCTCTGGTGATCTAAACTACACCAGCCAGTTTTTCTTTCTCTTGGCTGCGAAATCGAGGCGCGTCACTGAATAAAATTCTTGAGGCATGACCTCTCTCTGCATTGCCCTTTAAGTGAAATCTGTTTCCAAAAAGAATGTCGATCTTTGCATTGAATCAAATGTTTCCTGACAATTAATCACTGTGTCCCATCTCGCCCTCCCCGCAACACATTGCCACGGGCTTGTGGAACATTTTACTCAGTCTTGTTCTATGTCATTTCCTAAATGACAGGCAGCTGGTGTACTAAAAAAAAAATATTCTTGGCCGTACCCCCAGATTGAGCAGGTGCCCCATCGACAGCTCGGAGGGGGAAAGTGTCGATGTAATTAAGTTGAAATGAAGTGTGGTGGTCCTTTTCCTTGCTGAAATAGAAACGCTGCGGTATTTAGTTCATTTATTTTTCCACATATTTACGCGGGGAATGAGCTCGCTTCATGGGAACAAATGATGAGAGTGCTGTAATCTGTATATCACGACAACCTGTCTATTTGTTTTCCCAACATTCCCCGGCCAACTGCTCTTGAGGGAGACAAGTTTTTTTTTTGCCCTCTCACACACACAAGCAGGCGCTGTCACAGGCAAGAGTGTGCGGGGTGCGGAGAGGATTTCGCAGCGAGAGAGAGATTTGTTTCAATAAAGGTGGTGTTTCATAGCAAAAGGATTTGAGTATAGGAGCAGGGAGGTTCTACTGCAGGTTACACAAAAAAGCTGGAGAAACTCAGCGGGTGCAGCAGCATCTATGGAGCGAAGGAAATAGGCAATGTTTCGGGCCGAAACCCTTCTTCAGAGGTTCTACTGCAGTTGTACAGGGTCTTGGTGAGACCACACCTGGAGTATTGCGTACAGTTTTGGTCTGGTCTCCAAATCTGAGGAAGGACATTATTGCCATAGAGGGAGTGCAGAGACGGTTCACCAGACTGATTACTGGGATGTCAGGACTGTCTTATGAAGAAAGACTGGATAGACTTGGTTTATACTCTCTAGAATTTAGGAGATTGAGAGGGGATCTTATAGAAACTTACAAAATTCTTTAGGGATTGGACAGGCTAGATGCAGGAAGATTGCTCCCGATGATGGGGAAGTCCAGGACAAGGGGTCACAGCTTAAGGATAAGGGGGAAATCCTTTAAAACCGAGATGAGAAGAACCTTTTTTCACACAGAGAGTGGTGAATCTCTGGAACTCTCTGCCACAGAGGGTAGTCGAGGCCAGTTCATTGGCTATATTTAAGAGGGAGTTAGATGTGGCTCTTGTGGCTAAGGGGATCAGGGGGTATGGAGAGAAGGCAGGTACGGGATACTGAGTTGGATGATCAGCCATGATCATATTGAATGGCGGTGCAGGCTCGAAGGGCCGAATGGCCTACTCCTGCACCTAATTTCTATGTTTCTATGTTTCTATGTTTCTTTTTCAAAACCAAGATTTTAATGCAACAATCATAGATATAGAACTGTCCCTTCGGCCCACAATGTCCGTGCCCAACCCGATGCCAAGACCAACTTGTGTCTGCACGCACGTGATCCATATCACTGGACCAAACTATGAGGGGAAAGTTCGGGTAAGAGGCCCTTCAGCCCAACACGTCCATGCCAGCCAACATGTCCCAGCTAGACTAGTCCTGCCTGCCGGCATTTGGCCCGTATCCCTCTAAACCTATCATATCCGTGTATCCCGTGTTTAAGAAGGAACTGCTGATGCTGGAAAAATCGAAGGTCGACAAAAATGCTGGAGAAACTCTGCGGGTGAGGCAGCATCTATGGAGCGAAGGAAATAGGTCAAACGAGTCGTACCTTATTCTGGTCGCCGCTGGAATTTCAACCTGTTGAACATTTTCGGCGACCTGTAACGACCTATGACGGGTGCCGGCAGTCGCCGAAAAAGTCGAATAAGTGGTTAAGAGTTCTCTCTAACTCTCTGCTGAATACATCCAGAGAACTGGCCTCCACTGCCTTCTGTGGCAGACAATTCCACAGATTCACAATTCTCTCAGGGCGAAAAGGCTTTTCCTCATCTCAGTCCTAAATGGTCAACCCCTTTATTCTTAATAAAATCATATCATAATCATAAAATAATCTCCATCATAAAACCATAATCTACGTCTTATTCCTAATGTCCCGCTGAGTTACTCCAGCATTTTTGTGCCTATCTTCAGTTTAAGACAGCATCTGCAGTTCCTTCCCACATATCCAAGTTAGGGTGGTGGATGACGTGGAAATGAAGTCTTTATGAGCGTCTAATATCCAGTGGCTGGGCGAAATGATTTCACTGACCACATGTGCTGTGACCAATCCATGTCATCCACTACTGGCTCCATACATTTGGCTGCCGTTGCATGTTTTAATTGTCTGGCCTGTCTCTCTCCCCTCCCCCTCTCCCTCTTTCTCCCTCTCTCTCTCTCTCTCTCTCTCTCTCTCTCTCCCTCCTTTCATTTTCCCTCTCTCTCTCTCTATCTCTCTCTCCCCATTTCTCTCTCTTCCCCCTCTTCTTGATCCTTACCCCCTTATTCTCTTTCTTCTATTCATTCCTTTCTCTTCTCTCTCTATCTCTCTCTCTACTCTCTCTCTCTCTCTCTCTCTCTCTCTCTGATCTCTCTCTCTCTCTCTCTCTCTCTCTCTCTCTCTCTCTCTCTCTCTCTCTCTCTCTCTCTCTCTCTCTCTCTCTCTCTCTCTCTCTCTCTCTTCCTTCTTTTATTTATCTTTCTTTATTTCTCTCTCTCTCTCTCTCTCTCCCTCTCTCTCTCTCTCTCTCCTTCTCTCTCTCTGTCTCTTCCCTACTGTTTAACTCTCTCTCTTCCTTCTCTCTCTCTCTCTCTCTCTCTCTCTCTCTCTCTCTCTATCTCTCTATCTCTCTCTCTCTCTCTCTCTCTCTCTCTCTCTCTCTCTCTCTCTCTCTCTCCCTCTCTCTCTCTCTCTCTCTCTCTCTCTCTCTCTCTCTCTCTCTCTCTCTCTCTCTCTCTCTCTCTCTCTCTCTCTCGCTCTCTCTCCCTCTCTCTCTTGCTCTCTCCTCCTTTAATTTTCCCTCTCTCCTCTCTCTGTTTCTCTCTGTCTCTCTCACTCTCTCTCTCTCTCTCTCTCTCTTCTCTCTCTCTCTCTCTCTCTCTCTCTCTCTCTCTCTCTCTCTCTCTCTCTCTCTCTCCCCCCTCTCTCTCCAATTTCTCATCGACATTCCCGATGCCCTCTGTAAGAGGGGGAGAGCTTCCTTTCCCCAGGTATCCTCATTATCCTCCGCACACATTCCAGGGCTTTGCATCCCCGGGAGTGAGTGAGTGAGTGGGAATTCATATTGTTTCAGCAGTGTGCCTTCCCCAACGTTGATTTTGTGCATCTGTATTGATGGAACGAACAGCTGGTAGCGAGACTGTGGGGATACATGGACATCTGATACCAAAAGCTGCTTGTATGCTCCTGGTTCTCCTCAAGGCACTTCCCACTTCCCCATCTCCCAGTGTGAACACACAACTGAGTTCCACTGCCCACACTGCCTCCATAAGCTGGTCTACAGACCTGGTCCATCAGGGTAACATGGTGATTGGAATAGCAGAATAGTGCCAGTGGGCCGAATGGCCTAATTCTGCTCCAAGAGTGGTGAATCTGTGGAATTCTCTGCCACAGAGGGTAGTTGAGGCCACAGTTCATTGGCTATAGTTAAGAGGGAGTTAGATGTGGCCCTTGTGGCTAAAGGGATCAGGGGGTATGGAGAGAAGGCAGGTACGGGATACTGAGTTGGATGATCAGCCGTGATCATATTGAATGGCGGTGCAGGCTCGAAGGGCCGAATGGCCTACTCCTGCACCTATTTTCTATGTTTCTATGTTTCTATGTATAAATGATGCTCTTCATAAGTGATAGGATCAGAATTAGGCCATTCGGCCCATCAAGTCTACTACACCATTCAATCATGGCTGATCTATCTCTCCCTCCTAACCCCATTCTCCTGCCTTCTCCCCATAACCCCTGACACCTGCACTAATCAAGAATCTATCTATCTCTGCCGTAAAAATATCCACCGACTTGGCCTCCACAGCCTTCTGTGGCAAAGGTTTCCACAGATTCACCACCCTCTGACTAAAGAAATTCCTCCAATCTCCTTCCTCAAAGAACGTCCTTTAATTAACACTGGTGGAAACCCCCTCTCCACATCCACTCTATCCAGGCCTTTCAAGAATGCAAGAACACACTCAAGCCAAACTCAAGCACGATGGGCAGAGCAAAGAGAGAGAGAGAGACAGTTCTCAGCATTGTAGCGCATCAGTTCCAGAGACAAAGTCCAATGTCCACAATGGTCGGGGTGATCGGGTGGTGAAAAAGATGTTTGGCACATTGGCCTTCATCAGTCACAGCATTGAGCAGAGAAGGTAGTCACAAATGCTGGAGAAACTCAGCGGGTGAGGCAGCATCTATGGAGCGAAGGAAATAGGTTTTTCGGGCGGAGACCCTTCTTCAGACTGAGTTGAGCAGAGAAGGTTGGAGTTCATGTTGCAGCTGTATAATACATGAGTCCACATTGAGAGTGTTGTGTTCAGTTCTGTGCATCATGTCATTGAAAAGATGTTGTCAAGCTGGACACGGGACAGGGAAGATTTACGAGGACCTTCCATTTTTCCAGCATCTGCAGTTCCTTCTTAAACAGATTTACGAGGACGTTGCCAGGGCTACAAGGTCTGAGCGATAGGGAGAGGTTGAGCAATACACAATAGACAATAGGTGCAGGAGGAGGCCATTCGGCCCTTCGAGCCAGCACCACCATTCAATGTGATCATGGCTGATCATCCCCAATCAGTACCCAGTTCCTGCCTTCTCCCCATATCCCCTGATTCCGTTATCTTTAAGAGCCCTATCTAACTCTCTCTTGAAAGCATCCAATGAACCTGCCTCCACCGCCCTCTGAGGCAGAGAATTCCACAGACTCACAACTCTCTGTGAGAAATAGTGTTTCCTCGTCTCCGTTCTAAATGGCTTGCTCCTTATTCCTAAACTGTGTGGCCCCTGGTTCTGGATTCCCCCAACATCGGGAACATGTTTCCTGCCTCTAGCGTGTTCAAACCCTTAACAATCTTATATGTTTAGGCTGGAACTCTAATCCAAGGAGCGCAGGGGGATGAGGGGTGATCTTATAAAGGTGTATAAAATCATGAGAGGAATAGATCGGGTAGATGCACAGTCTCTTGCCCAGAGTAGGGGAATCGAGGACCAGAGGACATGGGTTCAAGGTGAAGGGGTAAAGATTTATTAGGAATCTGAGGGGTAACATTTTCACACAAAGGATGGTGGGTGTATGGAATGAGCTGCCAAATGAGGTAGATGAGGCTGGGACTATCCCAACTTTTAAGAAACAATTAAACAGTTTCAAGGATAGGACAAGTTTGGAGGGATATGGATCAAGAGCAGGCAGGTGGGACTAGTGTAGCTGGGACATTGTTGGACGGTGTGGGAATGTTGGGCTGAAGGGCCTGTTTCCACACTGTATCACTCTATGACTCTAATGGGGTAGAGGTGAATGGGACAGTGCCCTAGCTTATGGAAGGGCCGTTCGGAAGTCTGATAACAGAGGGGAAGAAGCTGTTCCTGTCTTGTGGTGCGTGTTTTCAAGCTTCATTGCACATTGTTAGCTTTCCAAATAATATTTCAAAATATTCCTCTTCAAAGAGCTCTTGAATTGCATGTTGCTGGCCACGGTAAAAACGTGTTGTTTCCAACTGAGGTTAGTTAATAGACAATAGACAATAGACATTAGGTGCAGGAGTAGGCCATTTGCCACTTTGAGCCAGCATCGCCATTCAATGTGATCATGGCTGATCATCCCCAATCAGTACCCCGTTCCTGCCTTCTCCCCATATCCCCTGACTCTGCTATTTTTAAGAGCCCTATCTAGCTCTCTCTTGAAAGCATCCAGAGAACTGGCCTCCACCGCCCTCTGAGGCAGAGAATACCACAGACTCACAACTCTCTGTGAGAAAAAGTGTTTCCTCGTCTCCGTTCCAAATGGCTTACCCCTTATTCTTAAACTGTGGCCCCTGGTTCTGGACTCCAGGACCAACATCGGGAACAGTTTAGTTTTGAGATATAACACGGAGACAGGCCCTTCAGCCCATCGAGTCCACGCCGACCATTGATCACCCCGCACGGTACAGGATACTGAGTTGGATGATCAGCCATGATCATATTGAATGGCGGTGCAGGCTCGAAGGGCCGAATGGCCTACTCCTGCACCTAATTTCTATGTCAAGTCAAGTCAAGTCAAGTCAAGTTTATTTGTCACATACACATACGAGATGTGCAGTGAAATGAAAGTGGCAATGCTCGCGGACTTTTGTGCAAACGACAAACAACAAAACAACCAAACAAATTATAAACACAATCATAACACACATATTCTTTTACATAATAAATAATGGAAGGAAAAACGTTGAGTCGAGTTAGTCCCTGGTGAGATAGGCATTTACAGTCCGAATGGCCTCTGGGAAGAAACTCCTTCTCAACCTCTCCGTTCTCACCTCATGGCAACGGAGGCGTTTGCCTGACCGTAGCAGCTGGAACAGTCCGTTGCTGGGGTGGAAGAGGTCTCTCATGATATTGTTGGCTCTGGAGTTGCACCTCCTGTTGTATAGTTCCTGCAGGGGGCAAGTGAAGTTCCCATAGTGCGTTCGGCCGAACGCGCTACTCTCTGCAGAGCCTTCTTGTCCTTGGCAGAGCAATTCCCAAACCAGATGGTAATGTTCCCGGACAAGATGCTTTCCACCGCCGCTGCGTAGAAGCACTGGAGGATCCTCGGAGACACTGTTTCTACTATTGTCCACTCTGGGGACAATTTACCGTTTTACCGATGCCATTGGACCTACAAACCCGCACATCTTTGCAGTGTGGCCGGAAACCGGAGCACCCGGAGGAAACCCACGCAGTTCACCAGGGGCGAACGTACAGACTCGGTACCCGTAGTCAGGATCGAAGCGGGGTTCTCCGGCGCCGTGAGGCGGCAACTCTACCGTGCCTCCTCATAGCCTTTCATTGGGTCTGAAAGTTGGAGTGGAGGGAGGAAGGCATGTTGTTGGTGAAAGACCATGTCGGCTTCTATCTGGTGCCTTCATCACACCACTGACCACACCCTGGCCGTATCTCCCACACTGGCTTTGCCACTCGCAATAAGTAGTGGAAGACTGCCACCAAGTGGCTACACATAGTTCTGACCCCTCCCTTCCTCCACACCCCATTTCGTCAACGTTTTCTCACGTCCGAAGCTGGCACTGCGCGTCCCATTCTGGGATCTTGGACTGAGTGGACGTGGAGAGGTTGGTTCCCCTCGTGGGAGAGTCTGGGACCAGAGGGCACATCGTCACAATTAAAGGCCGTTCCAGAGGGATTTCTCAAGTCTGAGGGTGACGATAGACAAAAGACAATAGATGCAGGAGTAGGCCATTCGGCCCTTCGAGCCAGCACCGCCATTCAATGTGATCATAGAAACATAGAAACATAGAAACATAGAAAATAGATGCAGGAGTTGGCCATTCGGCCCTTCGAGCCTGCACCGCCATTCAATGTGATCATGGCTGATCATCCAACTCAATATCTTGTACCTGCCTTCTCTCCATACCCTCTGATCCCTTTAGCCACAAGGGCCACGTCTAACTCCCTCTTAAATATAGCCAATTTACTGGCTATATTTAAGAGGGAGTTCGATGTGGCCCTTGTGGCTGATCATCCCCAATCAGTACCCCGTTCCTGCCTTCTCCCCATATCCCCTATCTTTACCAGCCCTATCTAGCTCTATCTTGAAAGTATCCAGAGAACCGGCCTCCACCGCCCTCTGAGGCAGAGAATTCCACAGACTCACGACTCTCTGTGAGAAAAAGAGTTCCCTCATCTCCATTCTAGGACATCTAGGAAGACTTTCTCCAGTCAGAGGGTGGTGAATCTGAATGAATGAATGAATAGGTTTATTGGCCAAGTATTCACATACAAGGAATTTGCCTTGGTGCTCCGCCCACAGTGACATACAGTGACAGTTAGGAATGACACATAAAACATTAAACATAAATAATAAAACATTATTGAATCTGAGGAATTCTTTGCCACTGAAGGCTGTGTGGAGGCCAAGTCAATGTATATTTTTAAGGTAGAGATAGATAGCTATTTGATTAGTGCGGGTGTCTGGGCTAATGGGGAGAAGGCCGGAGAATGGGGTTAGGAGGGAGAGATGGATCAGCCATGCTTGAATGGCGGAGTAGACCTGATGGGCTGAATGGCCTAATTCTACACCTATTCCTTATGACCTTATGAGAATGATAGGTCTGAAAAGAACAAATCGAGGCCAGCAAGGATAAACAATGAAAGTTGGAGCCCACAATGGTCCATTGTTGGCTGTGGAAGTAAACTTGATGGGCCGAATGGCCTAATTCTACTCCTATCACATGTGACCTTATGACCTTATGATCTGCAGGTCGTGTCTCAAATGACTCAGTCCATAGTCCCATCTTCTTGCTTCTTGCGAATGAAACATCAATAAACCAAAGGAATAGTTAGATCTCGAGCCGGGTGTTGAGCAGCCAGGTTGTTGCCTCTGTTGGCGTCAATGTCTGCCAGGCCCTGACACAGCTCCATTTGGTGGGTGGTAGAGCGGGCACCCAGAGATGACATGGTTGGCTGTCTGTTGTTCTGTTCCCACATTCACAGGCTGGGCTCTGGCGGAGGGAGCCCCCATCTCCACACGCTGGCGTTGAAACGCCCAACTCCAGTACCAAGTCTGTTGAGCTTCACCCATGCTCCTCTGGGGAGCTCAGGCCCTGGACAGCTTTTATCTGGTGAAGTGATGTCGCTGTGTAATGGAGATGAGGTTGCCTTCCACTCCTGTGACCACACGGGGCTATCCAGCGTGCTTTTGGGGAGAAGGTTACACAAAAAAGCTGGAGAAACTCAGCGGGTGCAGCCATGCATCTATGGAGCGAAGGAAATAGGCAACGTTTTGGCCGAAACCCTATTCTTATGAGACTGATGGGGGCGGGGGGTGGGGACAAGAAAGGAAAAAGGAGGAGGAGCCCGAAGGCTGGGGAATGGGAGGAGACAGCAGGGGGGTTGAGGAAGGGGAGGAGACAGCAAGGACTAACAAAATTGGGAGAATTCGATGTTCATGACCCCGGGGTGCAGACTACCCAAACGGAATATGAGGTGCTGTTCCTCCAATTTCCGGTGCTGCTCGCTGTGGCCATGGAGGAGACCCAGGACAGAGAGGTCGGAGGCGGAGTGGGAGGGGGAGTTGAAGTGCTCAGCCACCGGGAGGTCAGCTAGGTTATTGCGGACCGAGCGGAGGTGTTCGGCGAAACGATCGCCCAACCTCCGCTTGGTCTCACCGATATAGATCTGGTGACATCTAGAGCAGCGGGTCTCAGTTGGCTGGTTGGATGCCAGGAGTTGTTTTCCATGTGGAGCAAAGGGGTGACGGGACTTCAATCGGGGTGGCCTCTGCCGTCTGGTGATAGCCTGATGGAGGAGGTGATCTGGGTCCACGGCACGACAAGATAGTGCCATAGTTGCTGCTTGCATTCAGATTCAGATTCAGATTCAATGTTAATTGTCATTGTCAGTGTACAGTACAGAGACAACGAAATGCATTTAGCATCTCCCTTGAAGAGCGATATAGCAAACGATTTGAATAAATAATAATAAGTGTCCGGGGGGGGGGGGGGGTGGTGGTGATTGGCAGTCACCGAGGTACGTTGTTGAGTAGAGTGACAGCCGCCGGAAAGAAGCTGTTCCTCGACCTGCTGGTTCGGCAACGGAGAGACCTGTAGCGCCTCCCGGATGGTAGGAGGGTAAACAGTCCATGGTTGGGGTGAGAGCAGTCCTTGGCGATGCTGAGCGCCCTCCGCAGACAGCGCTTGCTTTGGACACTCTCAATGGAGGGGAGCGAGGAACCGGTGATGCGTTGGGCAATTTTCACCACCCTCTGCAAGGCCTTCCGGTCGGAGACAGAGCAGTTGCCATACCATACTGTGATGCAGTTGGTAAGGATGCTCTCGATGATGTGCAGCGGTAGAAGTTCACCAGGATCTGAGGAGACAGATGGACCTTCTTCAGTCTCCTCAGGAAGAAGAGACGCTGATGAGCCTTCTTGATCAGAGTAGAGGTATTGTGGGTCCAAGAGAGGTCATCGGAGATGTTGACTCCCGGCGTTCCACAGGGCAATTTGGATCCCTGCAGGCGGAATGCCAGCAAGTATAGGGAGCTGCTCGACATCCCAGTGGAACACCAGACAATGATGTTTGCCCGAGACACCCTCACTTACTGCAGATTGATATTGGTGACGATCAATTAACTGGTGCTGACATCCGTACAACATCGAACAACAGTGCAGCCCAGAAACAGAAACAGAAACAGAAACAGGCCCTTCAGCCCACAATGCCCGTGCCGAACATGATGCCAAGACCGTTGTGGCACGGTGGCGCGGCGGTAGAGTTGCTGCCCCACAGCACTGGAGATCCGCGTTCCATCCCGACCACGGGCGCTGTCTGTACGGAGTTTGCACGTTCTCCCCTTGACCTCTGTGGCTTTTCTCCGAGATCTTCGTTTTCCTCCCACACTCCAAAGACGTACAGGTTTGTAGTTTAATTGGATTGGTAAATGTATAAATTGTCCTTAGTGGTTGTAGGATAGTGTCAGTGTGCGGGGATCCCTGGTCAATAGACAATAGACAATAGACAATAGACATTAGGTGCAGGAGTAGGCCATTTGCCACTTTAAGCCAGCACCGCCATTTAATGTGATCATGGCTGATAATCCCCAATCAGTACCCCGTTCCTGCCTTCTCCCCATATCCCCTGACTTTTAAGAGGCCTATCTAGCTCTCTCTTGAAAGTATCCAGAGAACCGGCCTCCACCGCCCTCTGAGGCAGAGAATTCCACAGACTCACAACTCTGTGAGAAAAAGTGTTTCCTTGTCTTCGTTCTAAATGGCTTACCCCTTATTCTTAAACTGCGTGTGGCCCCTGGTTCTGGTCGGTGTGTACTCGGTGGGCGGAAGGGCCTGTTTCAGCGCTGTATCTCTAAACTAATCTAAACTAAACTAAACCGTAACTGTCCGCACGTGATCCGTTTCCCTCCATTCCCTGCACATCCATGTGCCTGTCTAAAAGCCTCTTAACTACCACTATCGTATCTGCCTCCAACATCACCCCGGGCAGCGCGTTCCAGGCACCCACTATGTCAAATCCTGCCCCAATACATCTCCATTAAGCTTTGCCCTTCTCAACTCTAAACTACCTCTTAGGCCCCCTTCGGTCATGGCTGACCACGGGTGTCTCCAGGGTTGGAGGACGCCTGTGCGTGACTTTGTTTAACGTGGGGAGACTGGTGCACAGACAGCCACCCCACGGTCCTTGACAGATCTGGGTCAGGATCCAGTGGCATGGAGTCCAAGACGACCGGAGACCCTTTTCTGCTGCAGCCTTCATCCGCCTTCCCAGCCGTTGTGACGCTCCACTAAGGTCAGCCATCGTCCTCCGCCTGTTCCACCGTTGAGGTCTTGGTTGGATTGCTCTTTGTCAGAGACCTCCCCCCTCGACCTTACCGCCATGGGTGGCCCTACCAGGAGCGTAGCTCCAGACGGCATCGCTCTCAGGATCTCAGGTCCACACAAGCTTCTCCACCACGACAAGGTGACAATCCACGGAGATGTCTCAATGCTACGTTCTCCAGTAATTTACATTTCCATGCTGGGAAAAAAGGTTCTGACTGTCTACCCTATCAATGCCTCTCATAATTTGCTGTAAACAATCCAAGTTTGTTCAACCTCCTTCTTCTAGTTAATCCCCCTAATCCTGGCATCAACTTGGTAAACTTCCTCTGCAAGCTCTCCAAAGCCTCCACATCCTTCCTGTGATGGGTCGACCAGAACTGCATGCAATACTCTAACTGGAACCGATCCAAAGTCGTACTAAACCCCATCAATAGACAATAGGTGCAGGAGTAGGCAATTTGGCCCTTCGAGCCAGCACTGTCATTCAATGTGATCATGGCTGATCATCCCCAATCAGTACCCCGTTCCTGCCTCCTCCCCATATCCCCTGACTCCGCTATTTTTAAGAGCCCTATCTAGCTCTCTCTTGAAAGCATCTTGATTTCCCGACTCATATGCTCAATGGCACCACCAATGAAGGCAAGCAGACCACATTACTTCTTAACTATTCTATCTACTTGTGTTGCCACTTTCAGCGACTTGCTGGTTGACGATGATTGACCTTAAGTGTCGAGATCGAAGGGAGTCACCAGTACAAGCCCACTTGTAGTTTTAGAGATACAGTGCGGAAACAGGCCCTTCCCCGAACCCACACCGACCAGCACACTAACACTACCCTACACACACCAGGGACGATTTTACATTTGCCAAGCCAATTAATCTACAAACCTGCATGTCCTTGGAGTGTGGGAGGAAACTGAAGATCTCGGAGAAAACCCACGCAGGTCACTGGGAGAACGTACAAACTCCGTACAGACAGCGCCCATAGTCAGGATTGAAACCAGGTCTTTGGTGCTGCAAGGCAGCAACTCTATCGCTAGGCCACTGTGTCACCCGTCTTAGGCAACGGGAACTGCAGACGCTCAAATCTCGAGCAAAATGCAAAGTGCTGGAGTAACTCAGCGGATCAGTCTGAAAACCGGTCCTGATCGAAATATCTTCTGCCATTTTCCCTCCACAGATGCTGCTTGACCCGCTGAGTTCCCCCAGCAATCTGATAAAGAAAAAAAAACATTGACAGCTTGCAGGGATAAAGTTCGCAAGCTTAGCCAACTGTCAAAAATGCCTAAAGTATGGATGTTTTTGAATGCTTTTGATATCCTGATGCATTAAAAGAAAATGAAACGAAACAAAGTCTTAATCATCTTTGTAGAACAGTAAAAAAAAACATTTGAAACATATTTAAACAATTAAAAACATGTAATTGCATTTCTAAATGTAAATTGCCTACCATGTCCTCTATAGGTATTTGCTTCGGTGGAAATGAATGCATTTATTGTACTTGTACTGGTCAAATTTGGCGTGCATCCAGTGGCGGATTCCCCAGTGTAGGGACAAGTGAAGTCACACACCATTGCTGGAGTCCTTGTGGAATCCAATATAGTCGAGCAATCATCTTTAGTTTAGTTCAGTTTAGTTTATTGTCACGTGTACCGAGGTACAGTGAAAAGCTTTTGTTGCGTGCTAACCAGTCAGCGGAAAGACAATACATGATTACAATCGATCCATTTACCGTGTACAGATACATACATGATAAGGGAATAACGTTTAGTGCAAGGTAAAGCCATCAAAGTCAGAACAAAGATAGTCCGAGGGTCAACCAAAGAGGTAGATAGTAGTTAGACAAAAGTGCTAGAGAAATTCAGTGGGTGCGGCAACATCTATGGAGTGAAGGACATAGGCAACGTTTCGGGCGAAACCCTTCTTCAGACTGACGCTCCATAGATGCTGCCGCACCCGCTGAGTTTTGTCAGCACTTTTGTCTACCTTCGATTTTCCAGCATCTGCAGTTCCTTCTTGAACAGGTAGATAGTAGCTCTCCAGCTGGTGATAGATGTGGTCTCGACCTGAAACGTCACCTATTCTTTCGCTCCATAGATGCTGCCTCACCCGCTGAGTTTCTCCAGCATTTTTGTCTACTTTCTAGTTGTGGTGGGATGGTTCAGTTGCCTGATAACAGCTGGGAAGAAACTGTCCCTGAATCTGGAGGTGTGCGTTTTCACACTTCTGTACCTCTTGCCCGATGGGAGAGGGGAGAAGAGGGAGTGGCCAGGGTGTGACTGGTCCTTGATGATGCTGCTGGCCACTCCTTATTCTCCCCTCTTCCATCGGGCAAGAAGAATAGAAGTGTGAAAACGCACACCTCCAGATTCAGGGGCAATTAGAGTTGCTGCCTCACAGCGCCAAAGACCCGTGATCGATCCTGACTACGGGTGCTGTCTGTACGGAGTTTGTACGTTCTCCCCGTGACCGTGTGGGTTTTCTCCGGGTGCTCCGGCTTCCTCCTGCACTCCGACGATGTACAGGTTTGCAGGCTAATTGGTTTTGGTAATAATTGTAGATTGTCCCTAGTGTGTGTAGGGTGCGGGGATCACTGGTCTTCCAGACAGCACCCGTAGTCAGGATCGAACCCAGGTCTCTGCCGCGGTAAGGCAGCATCTCTACCCTGTGCCACTGTTAATAGCTTTTTAGGTTAGAAACATAGAAACATAGAAAAATAGGTGCAGGAGGAGGCCATTCGGCCCTTCGAGCCAGCTCCACCATTCATTGTGATCATGGCTGAACGTCCCCAATCAATAACCCGTGCCTGCCTTCTCCCCATATCCCTTGATTCCACTAGCCCCTAGGGCTCTATCTAACTCGCTCTTAAATCCATCCAGTGACTTGGCCTCCACTGCCCTCTGTGGCAGGGAATTCCACAAATTCACAACTCTCTGGGTGAAAAAGTTTTTTCTCACCTCAGTCTTAAATGGCCTCCCCTTTATTTTAAGACTGTGTGGCACCTGGTTCTGGACTCGCCCAACATTGGGAACATTTTTCCTGCATCTAGCTTGTCCAGTCCTTTTATAATTTTTATATGTTTCTATAAGAACCCCCTCATCCTTCTAAACTCTAGTGAACACAAGTCTAGTCTTTTCAATCTGTCCTCATATGACTGTCCCGCCATATAACCATATAACCATATAACAATTACAGCACGGAAACAGGCCATCTCGACCCTTCTAGTCCGTGCCGAACACGTATTCTCCCCTAGTCCCATACACCTGCGTTCAGACCATAACCCTCCATACCTTTCCCATCCATATAACTATCCAATTTATTTTTAATTGATAAAAACGAACCTGCCTCCACCACCTTCACTGGAAGCTCATTCCACACAGCCACCACTGAGTAAAGAAGTTCCCCCTCATGTTACCCCTAAACGTCTGTCCCTTAATTCTCAAGTCATGTCCCCTTGTTTGCATCTTCCCTACTCTCAATGGGAAAAGCGTATCCACGTCAACTCTGTCTATCCCTCTCATCATTTTAAAGACCTCTATCAAGTCCCCCCTTAACCTTCTGCGCTCCAAAGAATAAAGCCCTAACTTATTCAACCTTTCTCTGTAACTTAGTTGCTGAAACCCAGGCAACATTCTAGTAAATCTCCTCTGTACTCTCCCTATTTTTTTGACATCCTTCCTATAATTAGGCGACCAAAATTGTACATCATACTCCAGAATTGGCCTCACCAATGCCTTGTACAATTTTATCATTACATCCCAACTTCTATACTCAATGCTCCGATTTATAAAGGCCAGCACACCAAAAGCTTTCTTTACCACCCTGTCTACATGAGATTCCACTTTCAGGGAACTGTGCACAGTTATTCTCAGGGATCAATCTCGTGAACCTATGCTGCACTGCCTCAATCACAAGGATGTCCTTCCTCAAATTAGGAGACCAAAACTGTACACAATACTCCAGATATGGTCTCACCAGAGCCCTCTACAACTGCAGAAGAACCTTTCTACTCCTATACTGAAATCCTCTTTTTACGAAGGCCTACATTCCATTAGCTTTCTTCACTGCCTGCTGTACCTGCACGCCAACTTTCAGTGACCGGTGTACAAGGACACCTAATCTAACCCCATTGAGATAATAATCTGTCCCCTTGTTTTTGCCGCCAAAGTGGATAACCTCACATTTATCTATATTATACTGCATCTGCCATGCATCTGCCCACACACTCAACCTGTCCAGGTCACCCTGCAACTTCCTAACATCCTCTTCACTGCCACACAGCTTTGTGTCATCCGCAAATTCGCTAGTGTTGCTCCTAATTCCCTCTTCCAAATTAACTTTTAGTCTTATTAATTAATTATTAGTCTTTTCAATCCGTTAGATTATTATTGCTAGCTAGAGGGAAGATTCCATCACTGAATTCTCTGATCAGACAAAAAATGGGGAACAAACTATTTTCCCTTTTACCGAAAAAAAAAAAAAACTCTTCTTCCCGTTTGGACTTTCCAGAGATGTTGTGGAACAAACTTGCGTGGAGCTCAAGGGCACAGTTACAAAACCTTGCACTCAAAGGCGATACTGAAGCATAGAAAGATGTGCAGGGGACACTGAACTCGAGGGTAAGGCATCGACCCATCTACTCCAGCCCCAGAATTAAATAAACACTGGACGTTTTATATTAAACAGACCATTTAACGTTCAAACATGCTGTTACCTCAGCACAGTCACGTTTGATGTTTGTTTAATTAACTATTCAGTGAAATCTTGTCTATTTATTTTTACAGCCATGAGTTGTTTTTTTTCTGAATAGCGCAGCATGGTGTATGCATGTTGAGCAACAGATATCGCATATCCTGTTGAGTTAGCCCCGCGGTTCAAAGGAGGTCACTTCTGCCAATGGGGAAAGAAGACAAAAACCCAGAGAGTGCATTGAACGCAGAAATACGCAGGGGACTGGATAGGAAGCGGTTGTTTAAAACTATGCCGCAAACAATGGAACGGCCTGAGATTTGGTGCCTTAAACGAACGTTTGATGGTGGACTAATTGGGGTTGGCACGGTAGCGCGCTGGTGGGGTTGCTGCCTCACAGCGCCAGGGACACGGGTTTGATCCTCACCACGGGTGCTGTCTGTACGGAGTTTGCACGTTCTCCCTGTGGCCTGCGTGGGTTTTCTCCGGGCGCTCCGGGTTCCTCCCACATTCCAAAGGCGTGCGGATTTGTAGGTTAATCGGCCCTCTGTAACTTGTCCCCTAGTGTGTAGGGAGTGGATGAGAAAATGGGATAGCATAGAACTAGCATGAACGGGTGATCGCTGGTTGGCGTGGGGCCGAAGGGCTTTATCTTTAAACTAAACTAAACTAAACTAAACCAAGGAACAATTGGCATTTATATAGAATCTACACCATATTCGTGGGTTAATTAGCTTCGATAAAAATTGAAAATTGTTTCTAATGTCTAGGATAGGAGGCAAGAGTCAAGAGTGTTTTAATGTCAAGTGGCCCAGACAGAACAATGCAGCAGCACAACAGAATATGCTAGTGTACGGGGTGATCGCAAGTCGGCACGGACTCGATGGGCCGAAGGGCCTGTTTCTACGCTGTATCTCTAAAGTCTAGAGTCTGAAAAGGTCTGAAAAAGAAACAGTGACTGAAATGATGTAGGAAGGAACTGCAGATGCTGGTTTAAACCGAAGATAAGCGCAACATGCTGGAGTAACTCAGTGGGACAGGGAGCATCTCTGGAGAGAAGATGACTATCAACAGGTAGATTGGGAGATGGGGATATATTAGCTGATGAGAGGAACGTTCTTTCTTAGGCCCCCTTCGGGCATGGATGACCATGGGTGTCTCCAGGGTTGGAGGATGCCTGCCTGTGCGTGACTTTGTTTAACGTGGGGAGACTGGTGCACAGACAGCGACCCCACGGTCCTTGACAGATCTGGGTCAGGATCCAGTGGCATGGAGTCCAAGACGACCGGAGACCCTTTTCTGCTGCAGCCTTCATCCGCCTTCCCAGCCGTTGTGCCGCTCCACTAAGGTCAGCCATCGTCCTCCGCCTGTTCCACCGTTGAGGTCTTGGTTGGATTGCTCTTTGTCAGGGACCTCCCCCTCGACCTTACCACCATGGGTGGCCCTACCAGGAGCATAGCTCCAGACGGCATCGCTCTCAGGATCTCAGGTCCACACAAGCTTCTCCACCTCGACAAGGTGACAATCCACGGAGGAACATTCAGTAGTCTGATAACAGCGGGGAAGTAACTGTTCCTGACTCTGATGGTGGGTGCATTCAAGTTTTTGTATCATTGCCCACAGGTGAGGGTGGAAATGTTCTTTGCCGTCTTCTTGCTATTGAGGGAGTGCAGCGTAGGTTCACCAGGTTAATCCCCGGGATGGTGGGACTGACCTATGAAGAAAGAATAGGTCGACTGGGTTTGTGCTCGCTGCAATTTAGGATGTGAGGGGATCTTATAGAAATGTATAAACTTCTTAAGGGATTAGGCAGGCTAGATGCAGAAAAAATGTTCCTGATATTGGGGGAGTCCAGAACCAGTGATCACAGTTTAAGAACAAGGGGTAGGCCATTTATGACTGAGATGAGGAAAAACCTTTTCACCCAGAGAGTTGTGAATCTGTGGAATTCTCTGTCACAGAAGGCAGTGGAGGCCAATTCACTGGATGTTTTCAAGAGAGAGTTAGATTTAGCTCTTGGTGCTAACGGGATCAAGGTATACGGGGAGAAAGCAGGAACGGGGTACTGATTTTGGATGATCATATTGAATGGCGGTGCTGGCTCGAAGGGCCATAGTGCCTACTCCAGGCAAAATATTGGAGGACTGGACAAGAGGCTAATGTTGGTCCACTCTCTCCACTAATCCTGGCCCTGCCCTTCGTACCTCAAACAAGACTGAGACCCCAGGTATTGTTTACCCTTACGTACCAGAATGGGGTCCACATATTGGGACCATGAGATAGCTCTGGCAGACTGCATTAAGGGCAATCCCAAGAGATTATATATATAAATATAAGGGGGGCCTGTCAGGGGATCAAAGCTCTGTGTCGAGCCACAGGAGATAGGTATGGTCCACAATGAGTATTTCATTAGGTCATAAGGACCCCCCCCCCCCCCCCCAGCAGGACCAAAAACAAGACCTGTCAAAGGGTGGATGAGCTCCTAGCGAGCCAACGGCCACCCACACTTCAGTAGAAGTTGTGATCACTGTCGTACATGGCATTGTAAGGAACGATGATAAAACACACACACACACACAAAAACCCTGTACTTCCAGTGGCGGATGTTGGCACGAACTGGAGGACAGAGATGTGTGGTGCGTTCGTCACCGTTCCCGTTGGAAACCAGCGCCGCTGCGTCGCTAATTTATTCAACGATGATGAATGAATGAATGAGTAAGGTCCTAAGTGATAGAAGTAGTATTCGGCCATTCGGCCCATCAAGTCTACTCCGCCATTCAATCATGGCTGATCTATCTCTCCCTCAGAACCCCATTCTCCTGCCTTCTCCCCGTAACCCCTGACACCCGCACTAATCAAGAATCTATCTATCTCTGCCATAAAAATATCCACTGCCCCAAATATCCAATGTGATCATGGCTGATCATCCACAATCAGTACCCCGTTCCTGCCTCCTCCCCACATCCCCTGACTCTGCTATCTTTAAGAGCTCTATCTAGCTCTCTTTTGAAAGCATCCAGAGAACCGGCCTCCACCACCTTCTGAGGCAGAGAATTCCACAGACTCATCACTCTCTGTGAGAAAAAGTGTTTCCTCGTCTCCGTTCTAAATGGCTTACTCCTTATTCCTAAACTGTGTGGCCCCTGGTTCTGGACTCCCCCAACATCGGGAACATGTTTCCTGCCTCTAGTGTGTCCTAGCCCTTAACAATCTTAACACCAAAAATGCACATCTTTGGAATGTGGGAGGAAACTGGAGAACTAGGAGAAAACCTAGTCACGGGGAGAAGTTACAAACTCCACTGAAGGAGGGCCTCGACCCAAAACGTTACCCATTCCTTCTCTCCAGATATGCTGCCTGTCCCGCTTAGTTAAAGAGTCATAGTCATAGAGTGATACAGTGTGGAAACAGACCCTTTGGCCCAACTCGCCCACACCGGCCAACAATGTCCCAGCTACACTAATCCCACCTGCCTGCTTCTAGTTCATATCCTTCCAAACCTGTCCTATCCATGTACCGGTCCAACTGTTTAATAAACGTTGGGATAATCCCAGCCTCAACTACCTCATCTGGCAGCTTGTTCCATACACCCACCACCCTTTGTGTGAAAAAAGGTTCCCCTTCAAGATTCCTGTTAAATCTATTCCCCCTCACCTTGAACCTATGTCCTCTGGTCCTCGATTCCCCTACTCTGGGCAAGAGGCTCTGTGCATCTACCCGATCTATTCCTCTCACGTATCATGAGCCTCCAGCATATTGGCATTCATCTTCGGTTTAAAAGAGCATCTGCAGTTCCTTCCCGTCCCTTCCACGTTTTTTGTTGTTGGTTTTTTTGTGATTTTTTTAATGATACTGCCTGTAAAGGGAAATTCATTTCATCGTCTCAAATTGAGACAATGACAATAAATTTGAATACAATACAATACAATACAATACAAGACTCCGCACGCAGACTGGGCCCGTGGTCAGGATCGACCTCGGGTCTCTGGTGCCGTGAGGCAGCGACTCTGCCGCTGCGCCACCGTGCCGCCCCGTCAGGCTTAACGTAGTGCGTGATCTTCCCTTACTTCCCCTCCAGTGCTTTTCAAAATAGGATCGGAGTCAAGTCTCGGGGGAAACGTGCGTGCGTTCAAAGCTGAGCGGTGCGATTTCTCGTCGGTGTCTAAGAAAATAAAGGAAACTTGTCAGGAAATGGAAAAGTTCATTATGTTGAGTTTGTGCTCTATCGCCCTGGAAACAGCAGGCCCGCCAATCCTCCACAGTACAGTCAAATAATCCTCATCACCTTCTAACAAGTCTTTCCTCGACTGGGTGGCAATGGGAAAGACTTTGTAAAAGGCTAATAATAGCGAGCGTTTAATAGGACGTGGCAGGGTTTGGCACAGGCACATGTTACTCATCAATCTGTCAGTGGTATGAATATTTAGGTCACAGGGTCATAGGTGATAGGAGCAGAAGTAGGCCATTCGGCCCATCGAGTGTACTCCGCCATTTAATTATGGCTGATTGATCTCTCCCTCCGAACCCCCATTCTCCTGCCTTCTCCCCAATAGCCCCAGACACCCGCACTAATAAAGAATATACCCATCTCTAACTTAAAAAATATCCATTGACTTGGCCACCACTGCCTTCTGTGGAATTCTCTGCCTCAGAGGGCGGTAGAGGCTGGTTCTCTGGATACTTTGAAGAGAGAGCTCTTAAAGATAACAGAGTCAGGGGATATGGGGAGAAGGCAGGAACGGGGTACTGATTGGGGATGATCGGACATGATCACATTGAATGGCGGTGCTGGCTCGAAGGGCCGAATGGCCTACTCCTGTCTATTGTCTAATAGCTACCTCCTCTGGCAGCTTGTTCCATCCACCCACCACCCTTCGTGTGAAAAAAGTTACCACTCAGGATAGAGAGAAAAAAGGATCTTATTAAATCCTCCCCCCTTCACCTGGAACCTGTGTCCTCTGGTCCTCGATTCCCCTACTCTGGGCAAGAGACTCTGTGCCGATTCCTCTCATGGTTTTGCACACCTCTATAAGATCGCCCCTCATCCTCCTGCACTCCAGGCAATAGAGACCCAGCCTACTCAACCCCCCCCACCCCCTAGCTCAGGCCCTCTAGTCCTGGAAACACCCTCGTAAATCATCTCCGCACCCTTTCCAGATTAACAACATCCTTCCTATGACATGGTGACCGAAACTGAACACAATACTCTGAATGTGGCCTCACCAACGTCCTATACAACTGCAACATGACCTCCCAACCTCAATACTCAACAGTCTGACTGATGAAGGGCCAATGTGGCAAATGACTTTTTGACCACTTTTTTACTGATAGATTATTTCATGCACATTGAACATTAAATATTGAACATGGAACAGTACAATCACAGGCCCTTCGGCCCACAATGTCCGTGCCAAACATGATGTCCAGACCAACCCATTCCTGCCGCACGTGATCCATATCCCTCCATTCCCAGCATCTCCGTGTGCCTATCTAAGTAAGTAAGTAAGTAAGTAAGTTTAGTGGCCAAGTATTCACATACAAGGAATTTGCCTTGGTGCTCCGCCCACAAGTAACAACATGACGTACAGTGACAGTTACGAATGACTCAGAAAACACTAAACATTAATAATAATAAGACATTAAAAAGATGAAAGCCTCTTAAACACCACTATCGTATCTACCTCCACCACCCACCCCTGGCATCACGTTTAGTGTGGAAACAGGCACTTCAGCCCATCTTGCCCACACTGGCCCATCTACACTAGTCCCACCTGCCTGCGTTTGGCCCATATCCCTCCAAACCTGTCCTATCCATGTACCTGTCTAAATATTTCTTACAGTAAATGTCGCAATAGTCCCACCCTTAATTACTAGTTCCATACACACCCACCACCCTTTGTGTGAAAACGTTCCCCCTCAGATTCCTATTAAATCTTTTCCCCTTCACCTTGAACCCATGTCCTCTGATCCTCGATTCACCTACTTGGGGCAAAGTGCGTTTGTGTGATCTATTCCCCTTAAGTGCCTTGATCGCATTTGCCTCAACCACCACACCTGGCAAGCTCGTTCCATGCGCCCACCTCCCTCTGACAGGCCTGGACAGAGTGGATGTGGAGAGGATGTTTCCACTAGTGGGAGAGTCTAGGACCAGAGGTCACAGCCTCAGAATTAAAGGACGTTCCTTTTGGAAGGAGATGAGGTGGAATTTCAGAGGGCGGTGAATCTGTGGAATTCATTGCCACAGAAGGCTGTGGAGGCCAAATCAATGGACATTTTCCAAGCGGAGATGGATAGATTCTTGATTAGTAAGGGTGTCAGGGGTTATGGGGAGAAGGCAGGAGAATGGGGTTGAGGGGGAGAGTTAGATCAGCCATGTTTGAATGGCGGGCTTGATGGGCCGAATGGCCTAATTCTGCTCCAATCGCACCTCATGACAGTAAGGATTATGACACCTTATGACAGTAAGGAGCAGGAGTTCAAATGGCCCAAGTCTTTAGTTAGCTGGTGAGAGCTCATTGAATGTACTCCCTGGGTTAAGGTGGGTTTTGTTCGACTGATGAAGGACAGAAAAGACTAAGGGGATGAGGGGGCAGCCACTGCAACGGGACTTTGTTCCTGAATCAAATATTGACGAGAAAACCCTTAATCCCCTGGGTAAGCAGGAACTGCATACAGTTGCGACACAAGGCAGCCACGGCCATGTTAAGGGTAAAGGGCCTGTCCCACTTAGGTGATTTTTTCGGCGACTGCCGGTAACTGTAACAGTCGTAGCAAATCTCCAAAAAAACAGAGACTTGACCCCCCCCCCCATGACAATGTCCACAACAACCTACCACCTAGTCAACGTCAACGTTAAGCTACGGCAAGCTACCGACAACTGGCGACCCATTAGGACGTCCACCTACGACCACACCTGCGACAACCTACATACACACAGGTGACAACGTACAATAACCAAAGTCAACCTACGTCCACCCACGACAAGCTACGACCCTGTCGGCAACAACTGAATACAATTCAGTCGCCGGTACCTGTCGCCGGTTGACGGAGGTCGACGTAGGTAGTCGCTGATGGAATTCACCGGAGTCAGCACCGGCGACAACCAACGTCACCCGGCAACAACCAACGTCACCTGGTAACAACCAACATCACCCGGCAACAACCGTCACCCGGCAACAACCAACGTCACCCGGCAACAAACAAGGTCACCCGGCAACAACAACATCACCCGGCAACAACCAACGTCACCCGGCAACAACCAACGTCACCCGGGAACAACAACGTCACCCGGCAACAACCAACGTCACCCGGCAACAACAACGTCACCCGGCGTCAACCAACGTCACCCGGCAACAACGGCAACGTCACCGGGCAACAACCAACGTCACCCGGCAACAACCAACGTCACCCGGCAACAACGTTCCAACGGTTCTCTACTGTCCTGTTGGCTGTCATCACCCACGTCCCGGCTTTTGTCCTTATCTGTCCATTGTGTCCAATCACCGGTCTTTCTTTTTTGGCCCCACCGTTTCCTTTTGTGTCTGTTTCTAAATATCTTCGTCTTGGTTTACCCCCCCGTCTATTAACTGTGTCGATTCATATCCAACACTTGCTTATCTCTCGGCGCCACCATTATGTATCTGGCGCCCCCCTAACCCCCTTCGCTCTCTCTTTTGTGCTATTCCTTGCGCACCCATTACCCGGCACCCCCACTGCACCTGTCGTCCACCATAACGTCCCCTGGACACACTATCACTGGATATATGTGT
The DNA here is from genome assembly GCF_028641065.1 of Leucoraja erinaceus. NCBI lineage: Eukaryota > Metazoa > Chordata > Chondrichthyes > Rajiformes > Rajidae > Leucoraja > Leucoraja erinaceus. Next base: position 321,103 of record NC_073425.1, read on the forward strand.
GTCTGACAACCCCCCTACACCGTGGCGTACCAACCCCCGCACATGTGTAGTACTAATCATATTGTCATTTTTTTGGCAACATATCTATATCTGTCTCCTACTTTGTGCGTCCCACTGAATTGTGTATATTTTTCTTGTTTTCTTGTAGTATATTATTACAGTAATGATCTATTACTTGGGTCGTTCAACCAACGTCACCTGGCGTACATTATCATATCGTCATCTGTGCACATCTAGTATGATTCTTGTATTGATTCTCGTGATTTTATGTGTTTTTTGAAGAAAGGTTGACAGCATATGTTGACAGAGATTGTGCGCTCATATATATATGGATTTGAGCGAGTTGTTCTATATCGCTTGGATGTTTTTGTATCCGGGGTATGTATGTATTATGTATCTCATGTATCTTAGTGGTTTGTACTTAGTGCTTATGAGTTGTTAGGCGCCGAACATAATTTTTTTCGCCCAGTGGGAGGCCTCCTTATCTGAGAGGTATTGTTCTGTGTCAAGAGGGATTTGGTAGGCAGGAGGGGTGAGTATGTTGATGCTTCCTCGGACGTTGGATGTTCTTGTAGTGTAATGATCTGACCGGGAGTGTTTGTGTGTGTTGTGATTTGTCAGTTAGTAGTATGTGTGCTGTTGATGTGATGGGCTCTAGGAGTAAACTTACAAAAATGTGTAGGTGGATATGTTGTTGTATGTATTTTGATAGATTACAGATGCCCTAGTTGGGTGTGGATTTAGTACATATTTGTTATTATTGGTGTGTGATA